>NW_015505412.1:1756428-1809526 GCF_001515645.1 Sinocyclocheilus grahami
CTTTTGTGTTAATGTTGAAAGCTGTTCTGTGAAAGAGTTGGTTAGGCTTGCTTCAGACTGGCTAGTGCTCGGGTCTGATTTATGACATCCTGTTGTCTTGGGCCTCTTGTGGAATTTTGGGCTCCTCGTGCTTCAACCATGTTTTGACCAAATCTTAGATTGTCTGATTCGGTCTGATACCCTACAATGCGGATACGCTGCCTCCATTCAGATCAAATCACAACAATGTAGGTGTTACGGGGCGAACGAGACGTGAGACGTGCAGATCCAAGTGCAAGGCTTTATTTACAAAGGCGTGGTCAGAAAACAGGCAAGGGTCAGATAACACAGGTATATCACAGGCAGGACAAAGAATATTCCTACATTTAACATGAGCAATAGTCCAGGCGAGGTGCAAACACAGTCCGAAACAGCAAGACAAAGGGTTAATCCAAGATACGTGGCAAGAATCAGGAACCAGGAAAACAGGCAAGGCAAGACTATGACTAGACTATGAAAACTAAAGCAGGCTCCGTAAAGTAGCTATCAGTGATAAACGCTAAACAATACTCGGTGACTTGAGCAGGATCTGAGTGGGTGTTATATAGTGAATGTGTGGTTGGTTACAGCTGTGTGCAATCAGTGCAATGGATGATGGGATATGCAGTCTGGGATGACATGCAACAGGTGTGAGAGTCAATGTAATGGAAGGGTGACCTCTGGTGGCAATCGAATGGAAGTCCATGGACAGGATTCGTGACATAGCCCCCCCCCCCCAAGGAGCGGCTTCCAGACCCAGAGGAGGGTGATGGAGTGGAGGTGGAACAGGGGGAGGGATGGAGGGCCAGGTCCACGTGGAAGTGGAGAGACCGGGGACTGAGGCAGAGTTGGCAGAGCAGAGCTCCAAGGCAGAACCGGTGAAGCAGGAAGCCAGAGTGGGGCCGGCAGAGCAGGTGGAGCTGAGGACCACCACAGTTGAGCAGACGGCTCCGAAGATCCCCACGGCGGAGCAGAATACCACCAGAGCAGGACAGAAGACCACCAGGCCGGAGCAGAAGACCACCACTGCGGAACAGAAGACCACCAGGCCAGAGCAGACAGAGCAGAAGACCACCACGGAGGAGCAGAAGACCTCCACGGTGGAGCAGACAGAGCAGGAACCCACCAGGGCGGAGCAGACGGAGCCGGGACCCATGGAAGAGCCTGGGGCCTAGGGAAAACAGAGAAAGACAACACAGGCAGTGCATTCATGGTCTCAGGGACCGAGGCAGGGAACACAAGAAGTTCATCGATAGTCCCCCTGGTGACCATTGAACGGGCAGACAGCTCACTGATTGAAACTGGATAGATAGACTGTTCACTAGGGGTCTCTTTGGCAATGACAGAAGTATTGGGGCAAATATAGAGTTCATTTATGTTTTCCGGGTTTATGACAGGCAGGGTTAAGAGTTCACAGGTGACCTTTTTGGCTGTGACGGACAGGGCTGAGAGTTCATAGGCAGCCTTCTTAGCCGGAACAGAACAGGCAGAGAATTCACACACTGCCTCCTTGTCCAGAACAGAACAGGCAAAGAGTTCACAGACGGCCTCCATAGCCGTGACAGGACAGGACGAGGATTCGGAGACGGCCTCCATAGCCGTGACAGAACAGGACGAGGATTCACAGATGGCCTCCTTAGCCGTGATAGCCATGATAGGACAGGCAGAGAGTTCATAGATGGATACTACTGACACCTCTGGAGGTTCTGCAGTGGATGCCGCCACCTCTGGAGGTTCTACAGTAGTAACATCAGGAAACAGGTAGAGTTCATTACCGGTTCCTTTGACCGCGACATGACAGGCTGAAGGTGCATTGCTGGGCGCCACCACCTCGGGGAACACGGCAGCATGCGCCACTACCTCGGGAGAATCTGCAGCATCAGCCGCCACCTCGGGAGACATCACAGTGGCCGCCGCCATCTCTAAAGTTTCAGTGGTGGTGTACGCAGCCCAAAAACACCATAAAGTGATCCCCATTATGGGACGCGCTACAGACAGGGGAAATAGTTCAGGAACCGGAGGGCTTGAGATCGCTGGTTTAGGGATACCAGCTGCACATGCCGACAGCAGCAGTGGGTCTTCCACGCTGGATGCCAGTCGGGATACTGAAGAACAGTCCTTTAGGATCTGGGTGCAACAGACAAGAAGTGACAGGACTCTAAGCGAACAGACGTGACGTGACATGACTCTGGATGATCAGCTGTGATGTGACGTGAATCTGGCAGAGGTGTAAAGAGTACCTAAAAACCATACTTGAGTAAAAGTACAGATACCTTACAGTGAAAATTACTCCACTACACGTTACAAGTCACCAATTCCAAAACAACTTGAGTAAAAGTCTTAGAGTATCTAATTTTAACAGTACTTAAGTATTTTACTTGTACTAAATATAGCCTCAAAGATGCACTAGTCAAAGAGACATGCCAGTCAAAAACTGTAACGTTGTAACCAAAGGGAACAAAGAACAGAATGACTGGCAAACAGACAACCATTACATTCAACAACTCACAAGGAACTAAAGAAAAACTAGGGCTATATATATATATATATATATATATATACACGGTCGCCGTGATTTTGCCAAGTAAGACATGTTCCTGGATCAACATCTTTTGTTGATCCTGGATCAACATTACTGTCCAAAAATATAGACTAAACCCAATCCCTACCCCTAAACCTAACCTTACCCATAATTTATTCCTAAAATCAGTGTGAAATTATAACTGATTAACAAGGGTGTAGAAGCACCTAACCCTGATCGTAAGCCTAAAACAGATATTTTCTGAAAAGTTATCCCTCAATTCTGATTGGTTAATTGGAATGTTGATCCAGGAACATGTTGTACTTGGTGAAATCACTTCACCATATATACACAGGGGGCTAACAAGCTGAACAAGATAAGACACACCTGGGGAGACTAATCAAGGGGAACCAATGAACAAACGGACTACAAACTGACTACAAACACCACGAAAGTCAGGAAGTGACATAAAAGTCCAGGGCAAGGCACAGAGAGCATGAAACAAAAACTAAGAGAGTTGATTTGTGAGGAGAGCAATCACGTTTATTTTCCATAAACCAAAATTAAACTGAACACCTCAAAATTACAAAACAAAATAAACAAACAAACAAAAAAACAATATCTTTCAAAAAGGTCTCTTCAGTATAATGGATAAATATAATAATGTTAAGTAAAATTAAAACGCTGAAGCCTTCTTGCACTGACTGTGCTGGTTTGGGGCTTCATTGCCGGCTGCAGTCATGTCCTCGTCTCATATATAAAACAGCTGTGATTCACAAATACATGCTAAGGAACTCTCATTCACATAAAGTAGCCTTGTTGAAAAGTTTGGGTGAGTAAGGGCAAAACGCACAAGATGCAGTACTTTCAGTGCTCTGTAGTTGGCAATATCACGTCGTAAAGTACTCCGTAAAGTAGCTATCAGCTATCACAGTGATAAATGCTAAACAATACTCGGCGACTTGAGCAGGATCTGAGTGGGTGTTATATAGTGAATGTGTGGTTGGTTACAGCTGTGTGCAATCAGTCCGGGATGACATGCAACAGTTTGTGTAGTGTGAGAGTCAATGTAACGGAAGGGTGACCTCTGGTGGCGATCGAAAGGAAGTCCATGGACAGGATTTGTGACAGTAGGAAACAGATCCGGCGTGACGCAGCTGACACAGAACAGCATACGTTATTTTTCATCCAGCGGATATTCTCCAAAATGGTGATGCGGAGGAGACGAATTGTTGAATAAAGTTGTTTTTTTTTTTTCGTGCACAAAAAGTATTCTCGTAGTTTCGTATAATTGCGGATGAACCCCTGATGTCACATGGATTATTTTTCAGATCTCCTTGCTACGTTTCTGGACTTGGGAACATTTCAGTTGCGTTGCTGTCTATGCAGGGTCAGACAGCTCTCAGATTTCATCAAAAATATCTTAATTTGTGTTCCGAAGATGAACGAAGGTCTTACGAGTTTGAAACAACATGAGGGTGAGTAATTAATGACAGAATTTTCATTTTTGGGTGAACTAACCCTTTAAGTAGTGGTGCGTGTGTGCAACCGAACAATCCGTGTAGTTTGCAGCTCCCTCTGTTGGTGAAAATAATCACTACACAAATGCACTGATAACCGGAAGGCAATGTTGATCGAGCCTTTTTACCATGCGGAGCGTGTTGAACGTGGTGTAAAGTTCATAACTGGAGGACATGAGACTGGTCTATGTGAGAATTGTGGGGAGAAAGAAACAGTGGAGGATGTGATATATGATTATTATGATTAAGTTATGATGAGGAAAGAAAGGAATTAATATTATCAAACAAAAAAAGGCAATGTAAATAAGGATTTGGCATATTTGTTAGGAGATGGAGATTGAGTAGGATACATCATATTAGTAAAATACATATATACTGCTGGATTAAGTGAAAGGATTTAAATATAGAGTAAGGATGCTGTATTCTATTCTGGATCTAATCTGGAGGAGCTGAACACTAGCGCCAGGTAGGATTTAGAGAGAAGGAATGGGATCAAATAATTATATAAGTACGAATATATTTATATATGATGTGAAAGAGTAAAGAGCAAAAACAAGGAGGAAATTGATTAGAAATAAATCATGACTGCTGTAACGGGGCTGACGAGACGTGAGACGTGTGGATCCATCTGCAAGCTTTATTTAAAGAGACGTGTAGAACAGACAGAGTTCATAGGCGGCCTCCTTGGCCTGAACAGGACAGGCAGAGAGTTTATCGGCGGCCTCCTTGGCCGAAACAGAACAGACAGAGAGTTCATAGACGGCCTCCTTGGCCGGAACAGAACAGGCAGAGAGTTCATAGGCGGCCTCCTTGGCCGGAACAGAACAGGCAGAGAGTTCATAGGCGGCCTCCTTGGCCGGAACAGAACAGGCAGAGAGTTCATAGGCGGCCTCCTTGGCCGGAACAGAACAGGCAGAAAGTGCGTTGCTGGGCGCCACCACCACGCAAGGAACTGAGGCAAGTGTCGCCATCTTGGGAGGTTCTGCAGCCTGTGCCGCCACCTCCGAAGAGACTACAGTGGACACCATGACCTCTGGGAGCACAGCAGTGGACACCGCTACCTCAGGAGTTTCTGCAGCATAAGCCGCCACCTCTGGAGATGTTGTAGCCGGTGCTGCTGCCTCTAGCAAATCGGCGGTGGAGTACGCGGCCCAGATACACTATAAAGCAAGACTTGACTTAACTCAGGAAGATTAGCTGTGACTTGACTTGACTCATGATAATGAAGTGTAACTTGACTTGACTCATGACGATCAACTGTGAATAGACTCGACACATGACTATCACCTGTGACTTGACTAGACTCATAAATATCAGCTGTGACTTGACCAGACTCAGGATAATAAACTGTGACTCGATTTGACTCATGACGATCAACTGTGACTAGACTCGACTCAGGAAGATCAACTGTGACTAGACTTGACTCATGATAATGAATTCTAACTTGACTTGACTCATGACGATCAACTGTGACTTGACTATCGTGCAAAGAATAATGGGATATGTAGTCCGGGGTGCTATGCAACAGTTTGTGTTGTGCGAGAGTCAATGTAATGGAAAGGGTGACCTCTGGTGGTGAATAAATGGAAGTCCATGGACCGAATTCGTGACAACTGCATAACGGCAACAGCAGGTGCCGATATGAACATAAAATTCAACGCGCCAAAAAATCGAAGAATAACAACAACGTGGTGTAAACGGCTTTTCCCAGGACAACAAAGGGGGATGTATGGTCACCCTATTGCAAAGGCCTCAAATGTGAGTATTGGGAAGGGCCAATTTGTAACTTTCTTTTCTGAAAGAATCCATCAGCATTTTGAATTAATTGGTTCAGTGAATGGTTCAATGATTCAGTCGCAAAGGCAGTAACTTGGTATAAAACTGTAACATACAGAAAAAAAATTACTGAAAGTAGGCTTTTTGTATATTGTATATTTAATATACTGTAATCATAACAGCAAACTGAAAATCAACACACGACTGCACATATTTACATATCAACAATGCCTGCTTGGCCCATTCAATTGTGGTGTACTGTAGCTGGAGACATGGAAGAAGGAGATACTTTAATTGGTGTTTAAAGTCAATTGTACCAGGTTTGACAGCAAACCCACAATCTATAAGCATTTACTCATTTCATATACTGATGAAAATGGCTAGTATATGAAGCTAAATGATGGTTGTTATTGGTGCAAGAAACCTGAAATAAAACCATAAAATGTGATATAAAGGGTATATGATATCCAATCCAAGCTATTTTTGATATCTATAAATGTTTCTTTCCTTGTTTATCTGTTCATCTGTTTCCATTCCTTAGGGTAGCTGAATGCTAAAATCGATCCTCTCCTGCAGTACTTTGCCATCAATAATACGAGACTGATAATGAAAAGGTCTGGAACCGTGTTCAGATTGCGTGGTATTAGCTGGCCTCTCTCTCATCATCTCATGGACTCAGCAGCAGTGTCCAGAGAAAGTGAGATAGTGACCTGGCCGAGTGATAATCGATAGCTGCCTGCTCTGTCTGTATTGTGTTTCTGTTCTAGGGTTCTGTTTTAATGTTGCTTTTTTTCATCTTTGGCCTCATTAAAAGATCTGGTTACTCTCAAACAGCTTTTTAATTTAGCCTAATGATTTTTTGCATAATATAAGAGACATGTAGTAAGCCCCGGGGAGCAGACCTCTATCTTCAAGGTGCCTTTAATGTAAGTGAGCTTTGTGTTTTCATGAGGCTTTTTATTATTTTTATTCAGAACTAATGTGATATGTCAAGAAAACAATATGCCATGACATTAAAAGTGGCATGAAAACAACACAACTTATTACTGTATATAATATTATGTCGCATTAGTAATTGCAGTTGGCTGCAAGACTTATTTAAACATTGATTATAATGCAATGTCATTCACATTGCTTTCCCAATAACAATCAAAGGACAATGTTTCCGACTTAATTTGCAGTTTGGCCACAGTAACAAACAATGGAAATTCAGTAATGGCCTCATAAATTAGGAGTATGGATGAGGGGAAAGAATGTGTATTTTTAATTTATTTAGTTAGTTAGTTAGTTAGTTATAAAGCAAGATATGGCCAAAGGAGTGAAAACACTTACCTAGTTTCTCTCTTTTTTAGCAAATGAATGTGAAATCTAGTGACCACCATGCACTTTCATTTTATAAAAAAAAGCAGCTTGACATAAATGCTGGGTTATTTCAACCCAACTTTGGGTCAAATTTGGATTAACCCAATTTTTGGGTTAAAAATTTAATGTAAAAATGTAACCCAACGGTTGGGTTAGTCCATATTTGACCCAAAGTTGGGTTGAATCAACCCAGCATTTTTTAGAGTGCTAGTGTTTCATGGAAAAAAAGCCATATGAGAAGCAAATGATCTGCGGAAGAAGCGTCTCAATTGCGCTGGCCAAATCCAGACATGTAAACCGATTGATTTTTTCTCAGACTTTTAGACAAACGCTTCTTACAATCATAAAAAAGTAATTATCAAAGATATCATTATTGTTTTCTTTTTGTAAAGTTGGATTCAAAATCCACATCCTCCCTCGATATTGAATGACCATGACGTGTCTGTGTGTGATAGTGACTATTTGGAGCATGTGAGTTGTAATGCTGAGACTTGGGGAAAGGATGGGCCTCGCGTGGTTGTGAGCATTAGTCAAACAGACGGGCCCAGTCCCTGATCATCACTCATACCCACTTCCTTTGCTCTACATGATCCCTCCCTGTCATTAGTGTGTTTGGCGTAAATAATTTAGCTGTGCACATGTTTGGCGAAGTCTAAACACAACCGACACTCAATGAGGCAAAGTGCTTTCAAGCCCCAGTTGAGAGCTGACACACTCCCAGAAATGGACTCCAAACAACAAACAAACACGCGCGCCACTTCAATCAGGCCCAAATTAAAGTGGGCTTACGATATTCGCATGCAGACTCATTGATGCATTTCGTGCTTATTTTGGCATGCCGTTATCTACATGCCTCGCAAACCCTGTATTCCCAGTCATGCCGTCCTGCCACTCAACATGAGTCCTGCTTCTCTCTGTCTGTGAGCGGCACTCTTAGAGGAAATGATGGCTCTCAGCGGACAAAAAAAAATCCATCAGCCCTTTTTTCGAGCTGCCAGAGCTGAAGATTTGTGTAATCACCAGCGTGTGCATGTCGAACGAGGCTATTCCCCGCTGAAGAGCATTGTACGGCGGCGGCATTGGCGCTACAAAAGATGACATCACACGCAAAGTGGGTAAACACTTCTTGACATGTTTTCAATATGATTACATTAGAACAAGCAGCGTTTGATTGAAAAGCTAATATTCAAGCCATGCAAATCATCAATCACGAGGAGCGCCATATTAATTATTCAATAAAACAGTCTAATTCAAGAATCAATGTTGGGACCGGGAGAGAGACGAGGGGGCTCCCAGCAGAGAGACAGAGGGGGGATAATAAAAAAGGAATAGGGAATTACCCCTCTCTCAGAGCTGTGGCCCCACTCATCCCCAGCTGTCAAAAACAACTGCCGCACTTCGGTTTCATCTCGCCAAGTTTAAAGATGACTTTGGAAATACTTGATTTTCCCCACCAAACTCGTTAGGTCTTTGTACCTCATTAGTTGCGCTTTCTCTTTTCCCCCCATTCTCCTTTCTCCTTGCCTACCTGCCTCTTTACATTTCCCAATTCCTTTTCTTTTCGTCAAAATCATCATTATTCACTCTAACGCCTCACACTTGCAGTTTGAAGTTCGGAATTGGGGGCTGTGATCTCCAGCAATTACCGACCAGGCCACAATTAATCCCAGGGAATTCATTATTTACATTCTCTTAAACAAACTGATCAATCGGCCCTTCTGTATGGGACCACTATAACGAAGGGGCCCAGAGATGGCAGGTCTAATCTCATCTAATACAAAGCCCTCTGATATATTCTACTGATGTACGACCTCAAAGCTCATATGGCTGATTTTTTGGGAGGGTTGTAAGGGTCTCATCTAGTAGTTTTGAGACATGCAATATTGATGTCATAATTGAACCCAGAAGTCCATTCAAAGTTGAAGACCATTAAGGAGCTTAGTTTAGCTGCAGTCCCCTAACGACTATCTCCTGCCTTCATCTGTGATTGACTTGAGTTGAACACATCCCAAAGCTTTCCTTGATTGCACTTTCTAACTTTCCTACATTCTAATGCTGTAACCCAAATCCAACGCTTATTTGTGCAGTTATACATATCTTTAATGACTGTACATTATATACAAGAAGTATAATTAAAATAAATTGAAATTCAAAAGAAATTCATACAAATTTTCTAACTAGAAATGCTAAGTTTGTCACAACAAAGTTTGAATATTGGCATAAAGTTTTTTTTTTAAGTATTATAAGCCTCTTAGTTTGTTATATGTTTCTATCTATCTATCTATCTATCTATCTAGCTATCTATCTATCTATCTATCATTTGTCAAGTTTTAAAACCTTCACTTCACTAAAAAGAACAGCATTAATTTAAAATAGAAATTTTTGTAACAATGTATTATACCTTTCAAAAGTTTGGGGTCAGTACATTTTTTCTTTCTTTTTTTTTAAAGAAATTATTACTTTTATTCAGCAAGGATGTGTTAGATTGATAAAAAGTGGTAGCAAAGACTTATATTGTTAAAAAGATTTCTGTTTTAAATAAATACTGTTCTTTTAGACTTTTATCCATTAAAAGAATCCTAAAACAAAAATCAGATGTTCCAAAAAACATTAAGCAGCACAACTGTTACCAACATTGATAATAAATCAGCACATTAGAATGATTTCTGAAGGATCATGTGACACTGAAGACTGGAGTAATGGCTGATTGAGCTTTGCATCACAGAAATAAATTATATTTTAAAGTATATTAAAATAGAAAACCATTATTTTAAATCGTAATTGTATTTCACAATAATGCTGTTTTTTCTGTATTGTTGATCAAATAAATGCAGCCTTGATGAGATTTAGAAACTTCTTTTAAAAACATTAAAAGTTTTAGTGATCACAAACCTTTGAACGGCAGTGTGTGTGTATGTATGTATGTATGTATGTATATATATATATATAAAGTAAACTGTAAACTAAATGGTCTTTCAGATCTGGGCAAACAGAGATCTGAGATTCCCAGACTTTGTATATCCTTGTTCATTATCCTACAAGGTCAGAATCAGTTGCTATTTTGAAATGCAACTCAGGTCCTCAGGGTCCTTATATAGACAAGGTCATTGTCTACGGGAGCGCAGAAAAACCAGGACCAGGGGCATTTATTGCAATTCTTTGACCAGCCTGGAGCCTCGCACTCAGAGTTGCATCTGAAAGGCTACACCACAGCCCCTCACCATGCATGTTAAACTATACTCTGACTGTCAACAATCACACGGTTATTAACAGCTACAGCCTCCACTGTATTTATTTCTATAATTATATCCCTAGAGGGAATCTCCGTGGCATGTCAGACCTAGCCGTCTGTGGTATTCATGTGAAATTGTTTGTGTATATGAGCATACACTGTTAAACTGAGCAGTCTGACAATATAACATGGAATTGTACAGCTGGACCTACACTGAATTAACATCAGATTCACAGATACGGTATTATGTCATATTTCACTGTCAGACCACGATCCACTGAGGCTTGGAGAGAGCTAAGTTATTGGTTTACTTCAGACTGATGGATACATAGAATGTTCCAGTCCTTCACAAAGGGAAGTATTGATTGGTGTTGGCTTTGTATTCACTCTCCATTTGTTGATCAGGCTTTGGGCCTGCACAGCATGACACATAACAGTCAATGCTGGGTGTTGGACATTGGTCAGTAAGTTGTACAGAGTGTGTGGAGGAGAGTGAACACAAAAAATGGTGCTGATTGAATACTGGAAACTCATATAGAGCAATGGAAATAGTGCTGCTGACTTTGCAGCTTTGCAGCTCTTACAGAACACCCATATTAGTGTCTGAATGTGATATAGATTTATTTAATACCACTCCAAAGTGAGACTTATTTTATTTGTGTTTTACAAAACTTCTCTTAAATATTTACTTATTAATTTATTTATTAAATGGTAACTTTTTAATTGCAGGTCTTAAAGAATATCCATATTTGTGTCTGAATGTGATCACACTCCAAAGTGAGAATATTTTTTATTTAATTTTTTACAAAAACCCTTATTTTTTTATTCATTCATTCAGACCAATGTTAGTTTAATATAACTGAGATAGGATTATAGTTTTTATTAATATTTCAAATGTTTTTTTCTGATTTCATTTTAATTTAATTATTTTTAATGAGTCATTGAATTATTTAATATAATAATTAATAAAATATAATTAAAATATATAAATTATATTTTATTATATTAAAATATATGATAAAATATTAAAATATATTTTCTTTTTATTAATTATTTATTTTAATTATAGTTTTTATTAATTTTATTTCAGTTTTAGTTTTAAATATTTTAGCACATTAAACTGAATTTATAGCACATTAAACTGAATGATAAATGCTGCCTTGGCAGCTAGCTGAACTAAAATGTTTTTTTATTATAATCTGTTAACTTTTTTTAATGGTTTTAATTTTTTCTTAGTTTATTGTCATTTTAATTTTAGTTATCTATAATAGCCCTGATTGATTCAGACTACTTGGATTGAAGGGTTGAACTGAAAATCGTTTCCCTCCACTGGTCTATTACTTTATTTCAATTTGAACCTTTGCTTATGGAGTCCTCACTCACTGTTCTTTTCTTTTTCTTAATTTTTTTTTCCTTTTTCTTTTTTAAACAGTTTGTCTAATGTAAAATAATAATAATGATAATAATTGTAATTATTCCCTGTTTAAGAAAATGGCAAATCATTAGCCCAAACTCTAACCTGGCAAAAAAAAAGAAACATCAGAATTGTCAACATTGTATCTGTGTTCCACAATTTATAAACAAAAAGAAAAAAAATTGGATTCTCCTTTTCATGTCTGTTCTTGGAAATAATTATAACGAGATGAAAGTGTTTAAATTCTTTGTCATGTTCTCTGCCGTTCAGAAATGTCCCCATTGTCAAAAATGGAGATTGTGTTTTATGTGGCTGTCATCTCCTGTGCTCTCCCTGTCTCCTGTCTCCTCCTCATTCCCACGCCAGAGAAAGGGAGCAGGGATAACAGCGGTAGCTAGAGACGGTGAATTCCCTGACAGCGTGGCATGACGGGAGGGGAACTGTACTGGCATGTTGATACCATGCCGAGTTCAATCTAAGTGCCAGGCTCTCCCTCCTATGCAACTGCATAGAAAACAGGTAGACGTTTGCATAGGCTGGCACAGTGGAGTACAATTATTTGAAGAAAAAAAATGTAAATATACACAGTAGGAGGTGTCAAAAGACCTGAACAATATCCTAACTGATCAAACACAAGGGTCAAAATGGCCAAGAATTTTGCACCCTCACACCCACGTGAACCCACTCGGCTAAGTCTCACTAACTACTTACCTTTAAATAAATTGTTTGATACAGTTATACTTATTGTGTGCTTATTGTGTGCATACATGGTTTTACATTGTACTTCCATTAAAAACAATAGCTGCATTTAAAATAATTGCAGTCGATTCTACTCCTACCCCTTAACCAACCACGAAACATGTCCTCAATCGTAACCGTATCCCACCTCAATATCAACAAAAGTGTTCTGCAATATTTATTTATTTATTTACCTGTAGTATTATTATTATTATCTGTATTATTTATCTACATAATGACGCCATTAGGGGGCGACAAGTGACTGCTAAATTATTGATTCAATCATTTCCGATTCGAAACGGTTGAATAAATGATTCGATGACTCACTCGTTCAAAATCGCTGATTCATTCAGGAATGAAAAATTTGAGTGAGTCATTGAATCAATCATTTAGCATGTTGATTCAAAACACTGATTCAGTCAGGAACACTTCGTACTCTGTGAGACTGCGACTTTATTTGGAACTATTTTTGTTGGTGGAGCAAAAATAGAAAAAATGCTATAAAATGTAAGTTACTCAATATAAACTTGTTGCTGATTATTGAACCTGTTGTATAACAGCAATATTACATTATATTGTGCAATTGCGAATATCACCAGGATTGTGATTACCTGTGTTCTAGTGCCTGATTGTGCTTAAAAATATATTTTTTGATTGTATCTATTTATTATACTTTTATTTTCCCTATATTCCTTAAAGGGGTCATCGGATGCCCATTTTCCACAAGTTGATATGATTCTTTAGGGTCTTAATGAAAAGTCTATAACATACTTTGGTTAAAATTTCTCAATGGTAGTGTAAAAAACACCCTTTTTACCTTGTCAAAAACAGCAAGCCATTTTAGTGCATGTCCCTTTAAATGCTAATGAGCTCTGCCCCCCCTGCCCCTCTCTTCCTGACCAGCCGTTCTCATGAGACTGTAAACTTTAGCCACGTTTAGCCGTGGAAATTGCTAAATAGCACATTATTAGGAAAGGCAATTTGCAAAGTTGCATAAAAGAACCATACTCACTTTTTCTTTAGGTGATCGAGGCTGGAACACGAATGATTCGTGCAAACATAGACGGATTTAGGCAGATCGGGACACATTCCCTTCAAAACCGAAAGTAACGTTAATCCTCTGCGTCTTCAGCGGCTCAGCGACTTCAGATGTTGGGAGTAAATGATGACTGCTATGTTCATTATTACATCCAACAACAAAACACCTCAATCGCTTAGGAGACATTCTTGTCTATCCCTGCTCCAGAGTCAAAACAATGGCGGACTGTTTACAGCTCACTCAGGGCGGGTCTAAGGTAAAACGCCAGTGTCAATCAACAATCGTGGGAGGGGCCTGGATCTGTGTGACGTCACACTGCCAAGAAGCTGAGAACGGCTTGATTTGAGAAAGGGGATATTATTTATAAAGATTTTTTAAAAAAAAAACTGGGTGGATTTTTATCATTTTAGGGTGGATATGTACAACCACTGCCAACACACATTTATGTTCAAACAACATGTAAAAGTGAATTTTGCATCCGATGACCCCTTTAAATACCCTGTCCCCATCATTAATGTGCGTGTGGTACAAAGTGCCTATTTTGGAGTGCCTGTGTTTGAAAGTTAAGAATAACCAAAAAAGATACTGGAGCCTGTCAGGATTGGCTGTTTAAAGCTGTAAAAGTCATTTTCCTCTGTGCAGGGTCTGTGCGAGGCCCTTGTGTTAGCTTTAAGTGAATCCCCTGTTGCTGCTGGCTCTAAAGTGGAACGTTGTACTGGTGCTTATTTAATAGGAAAATCAAGCAAACTGCTTATAAAATGGCCATTTATCATTCTCTGGCCCTAATTGGTTTCCTGTGTCCATGTGGTGCAGTAAATTGAATGTGTCCTTTCTTTTGCAGCCCAAGCGCTGCAAATGTGGTAATCAGCTGCGTTCAGCTCCAGTTCATATGGGCAGAGAAAATAGCAAGCTAAACATGCACACCACATTCCACTGGCAATTAATGTTCATTACGATTTCGAGGAAGAAAAACAGTCAGGTTGCTTTGTGCAGAATTTTTTGTTTTATTGGAGAAGTGATGCCAGGCTGTGTCAAGGTATTTTGCATTATTAAATATCCATGGATGGGCTCATACACCAAGAACTGACCCTATGAGGAGTGACCTCGCAAAACTTCAACGGCATATATGATTACGCTGGAATTTTTATTCTTGTCGAATTGTCAAATATTGACTCCTAATTACTTTTACAACACTCTGTGGGACGTATATTCCAGAATATACCACAGGTTGTACAAGTTCCTCTATGTGCCATCTTTTTTCAGCAATACATATTTAACAGGTGGCACAAATCTTCCCATGCAAAGCTTTAGTGTTTATGTAGCAAAGTTATAATGAGGTCTGTAAGGGGACCTAGTAAGGTGGGCAAGATCACGGGGTGTCCCTTTGGATTTATTTGGCTGTGCATTGCACGTGCACAAGTTACACAAAACTTGTGCCACTATAAGAGAGGTAATTAGTGGACTTGGTGCTGATAAAATAATACGGTTAAAACCCACGTCCTGCAAATTCCCAGGAATGCTGTGGAGTTAGTGAAACCACATGAAAACATAACAAAGCACACGTTCCACAAACTCATTAAGCAGCACCAGCAGAAGTCATTCATCATAGGCCCGTATGAGAAGGCTTCACACCCTTGGCGAAGACTCCGGAGGGAACCAGACGGGGCTCGTAGGTTAATGAAGGAAAGAGGGAGCTCCGGCAAGCCACAGGCTCGGCTCGCTGATGGCCATTCCAGATCAACCTGGCCCACTTGCAACTCTGGAGAAGGGTATGTGTCAAGACGTACAGTACCTCTACATTAGCTTCTACCACATGTTCGAGTCGGTCTTCTGTCGGTCATTCTGCAAGAACAAGTTGTCATTTTACAAGAATGTCCATATGGACTGTGTCTTGAATAGATTACAGGTGTGTATGGAGTCACTGAGTACTTTTGCACTCCAGGCAATTATAATGTTTGGAGCTGTCAAATACATGTCTATGTTGGATGTGTCTCTTTCCTGAGGATGCACAGAATATTTTGAATTAGGGGAGACTGGGGCTAGTTGTCACCAAGGCTTTATTTCATTAGGTATAAAGTTTTAAAAGTCAGATTATGCAAATCTATGTTTTCTTTATCAGTGGTTTTGTATGTTGGTATCAAACACTTAATTCAAGAAAGGTAATTTAAGGACTTTAAGCTAAAATTATAACATTGTTATGTCTTTGCTGTTGCTATAACAAGTAAACATAATAAGCAAAAATTCAGGAAAAGGTTATGCTTGTCATTGTAACGAATGAACATAAATTATAACTGAAAGGTTGAACTGGGGTTTTTTTTTTTTTCATAATTAAAACATTAGTACTGTTTAATGGCAGGTTCCATTGGGATAACATGCCGCAATATTGATTAACATGGGCTCTTAGGCTTTAACAGTGGGTATATTCAACAGCTGTTTGTAATCAAGACTTTAAAGTATGTGCTTGAAATTAACTTTCGTAAATTAATGTGGAATTTCACAAGTGTGACAACTAGCCCTGCCTCCCTTAACTCTCATTTCTATTCATAATAAGTATTTAGATCACAGTTTTAGAATATTTCCAGCTTTTTTATTTTTGTCATGTGAAATACAATATTTGTTGACTGAAACAATGGATTGATCTTTTTGTATGTAACACTGTACATTTTTTATGTTGTCATAAATTGTTTTGGTGGTTAATAAACTCTTCTTTTTTTCCTTAGGCTTTGACAGTGGATATAATCGACAGCTTTTTGTAATCAAGACTTTAAGGTATGTGCTTAAAATTAACTTAAAAATAAGTGAGAAATTTTCACTTGAGTAACAAATTCCAGTCTCTCATACTGTAACTCTCATTTTCTCATAGCGATATCTGTCTTTTTTATTTACCTCACTCTTTGAGAGAATCTATCATTGGATATCATTGAACTAATTAAGTCTAGTCACAAAAGGCTTATGCGAATTCGGTTGTTGTTGTGACGTAACTAAGCAGGCTGTAAACACTGCATAAACATCATTTGGAAATTGGAAAGAACAAACATGGTAAGAGGCATGATGATGAACAGCTCATGGTTTGCTTGTTGCCCTGCTAGGTCACACAATTGTGTTTCTTTTTACCCTTTTTTACCAGCCTTAATGCTAGTTTACAGCCAAAGGGTAATAACTTCAGAATAGGGCGTTCTTCCCATGCAAGTATGAATCTCAACTAGCCAGGGCCCAAGTCCATTGCACCGTATACTGAATCCTAATGGTCGGCTAAGAAAGCCTGACAGCAATACTTGACATGGGCATTAAATCATTGCCCCAAGGAATCCTCCATCCTACACCTCCTGACAGGAACACTGTCATCTCTGCCAGGGCATTTCCTATGCCTCTTGACAACACTGGATCTGAATTAGTCATTGCATTAGATGTAAATTGGTGCTGTTCAAGGATAATAATGAGCACCTAGATACATGTCGGTGTCACTGACATGACGCCATTTTGATACTGTCTCCCACCGGTTTATTATGTCTAATGGTATTCAGGCTGCGGCTGGCCGGAAAGTTTATTTTCAGTTTATGCACTTGTATTTTTGCGTTTGTTTGGACACTTCTCAGCACAAAGTGTCCATAGCGGAGCTCTTCTCAGAGGGTCAGTCTGGCAGTGTTTATCTAGCTGTCTGCATGATGGCTGACGGCTTCCCACTTGACATGGTTTGGCATTAAGGCTGACTAGCCAACAAGTCCGACTGCATGGGCAGCTCCATGCCACAAACTGGCATCACTTCCACTGCGAGGTGAGACCAGACTATAGCGGTTGGCATTGCATTATTTACCGCGCGCATATGATTACAGCCATATCATTGCTGGCTTATGTTTAAATCTAACCTATCAATCATGCACAAACATATGTATTTGTAAAAAAAATGGAAGCTGTGACATTCTCCCATTGCCTTTTTTCTGCACCGAGCTGGTTTACGAGCTCAAGCAGTTTAATGTAGATGGCTGTGGGTTATTATTAATTAGGCTCAAATTATAACTAAGTGCAGTGTAATTAAAATCTGATAAATATTTGATGCTATTTTTATTACGATAATCGCAGCCTCGTTAATATGTAAGCAATGTGCTCCAAAAATCATTATTTCAAATTGTTTTTTTTTTTTGTTGAGGGTTTTCTCCCCCCGTCGAACGGCTGACAGACACACTTTTTCATTGAAAAGAATGAAGGGCATAAACCGATGGTTTGAGCGAGATGGACAACATGTGCTTTATATGGAGAGAGGGAGGTCTTCCTGCCAGACTCCTAATTGAGGCCATTTAGCAAACATACATTCAGGAGGCTGAATGCTGAAGTATGAGCCAGAGGCTCTGTTGAACCATTAGCATGTATTCCCAGTTGCTCAAGTTAGCGAAGAAAAAATAGAGGTCTACCACTGAAATAATGTCTGCCAATTACCGCAGCACATAGTAGATAAGGATGTGTTTTACCACTGAAAACTGACAAAATCTGCTGGTGTGAGAAATCGCTTCAGCGCTGGGAGTGGAGACTGTGATCAATATCGGTCAGCTTTGTCCTCTATCAGGCTTATTCAGTATTCAGCTAACCGCTGTGCACTGTAGCTCATAAACAGTCTTTTCCTAATAAAACACGTAGTGCAAGAAGCCGTTCTGCTCGTAAGGTGTAAAATCAGGGTGGCCTCGTAGACTTGCGCTGTGCTCGGGTAGAACTGAGGTAGAGCGCTGATGAGTTCCTGGGAGCAGTCAGAGGGCAGAACACGACTTTGTCAGATTCCCAAATGGAAGGGAAAAATGTGTCCAACGGTGAACAAAGGCGATTCGTCTCTACGGAGTTTGCCCCCACATGATTTCAGGTCTAAGTTGCCCTATCACATGTCTGAGTTAATTTTGTGCAACAGTGCAAGACTATGGCAGTTCTGTCAGATTTATGTGGAAGTTGTAGGTTTCAATTCTGGAGATTCATTTCTGCAGGCTAGCACATGAACACCTGAAAAGCTGTGAGATCTCCCCTTTCAAACATTATCATCCTCCTGTTGTATAGATTTTCCTCCCTGACGGCCGACATTTGAAGAATTTATTTTTCTCGCTAATTGCATGACAATATGATGGATTTTTTTTCCCCCAATGCGAACGCAGAATCGAGTAGATGGTACGGAAAAAGGTACGCTCACTCTGCCCTTTATGTGTGCTTTCCTGGTGAATGTGCTGATTGTGTTGCCTTGTTTTTTTCAAGATGTTGCTGAGCTTTGAAATCCCATCCTCTTGTGTCTCCTGCTGTTTCCCTGTGTTTTAAGTATCAGTTATACAGGTTAGGTAATGCGCAATAGTGACTTGGATGGCATTGCGTTTACGATGGAAAAACTTGTTCTCTTCCAACTCTAGCACTCTGTGTAAGTGAAATTGACATGTCTTTCAATACATGCTGAAAGTGTGTTATTGAAAGAGACGTCTTTTATTCTCTAGCCCTTGCATCACATTCACTTGGCCACATATTCTGATCATTGTTCTCTGTAGGGGAGGCAGGGCAAATTCAGCAGACTTGGTCTAATAAATAAATAAACAAACGAACAAATTGATTTATAAAGTATGTGTTCTAAAGTTTACTTTTTTGGCAGAAAAGTTCACAGCTTTTTTCTGAGGCGTTATCAATATTCAGCCTCTGTTTTAACATGTGAAATAGGGTCATCGCATAAGATAGACAATCATGCATACAGTAGAAAATAAGAAGCCTGTACACCGCCTAGATTCACCTGTTCTTATTAATATTTAAGCATTTGTAAGAGCCAAAAGTTGACTTTGGTCTTTGAAGGTGCCCTTTTGAAACTAATCTTATTCAGAGGCAGTTTTTTTAAAAAAGCTTTTTGTTTCATCGTTTGTGCTGTGCACATTCCAAACAACTCCTTTAGAGTTCAAATAATCTTCTGATGTCTATAGCTCACTATAAAATATGTATAATGTACATACATATATAAGCTTGGGGTCATAAAATGTTTTAATGTTTTTGAAAGTCTGTATGAAATTTGAACAAAAATACAGTAGTACAATAATACTGTGAAAATGTTTTACTGTTTTTGAAAGTCTGTATTAATTTGATCAAAAATACAGTAGAACAATAATATTGTGAAATATTACTATTTTAAAATAACTGTTTTCTGTTGTTAATATATTTTTAATTTATTCCTGTAATGGCAAAGCTGATTTTTTTTTTATTTTACGATAGTTCATAACAGTTTTTAAAAGCTTTTATATAGTAATAAAATACATAGTGCAAGAAGATGTGGCTCAAGAAACATTTGCCATTATTATCAGTGTTGAAAACAGTTCTACTGCTTAATTTTTTTGTAGAATCCTTGATACATTTTCTTCATGTTTCTTTGATGAATAGAAAGTTGAAAAGAACAGCATTTATTTGAAAGAGAAACATTTTTAACATTATTAATGTCTTTACTGTACCCTTGCTGCACAAACATAAATTAAAAAAAAATAAATCTTACTGACCCCTATTCTTTGTGTAACAAGAGCATGCTATGTGTTGTTTTCTCTTGGGATGTGCCTATATTTTTATGGTAAGTATAATTTTGCTGGTATTTGCACTGTTTCTGTGGGTGAAAGTTGTTGCTTATTGAAATTAATTTAAAAATTTTCTGTTCCTCTTGTGTTATCTTATTTTTCTCTGTAGCTAACAATTTGATAACTTTTATATGTCTGACTTTAGACTGACCAGTTAAAACTGCATTTTTCATGTTGTTTTAAAAATTATATAGTTTAGTTTATGTTTTGAGCTTGGCTTAGAGTTAACCCCTGTTCACATTGACAGTGATAAAATCACTGGAGGTCACCAATGCATTACGATGTCAGCCGTAGGCAGCAGATCTGCACTTGGTAGTTGCTGTATAACATTTGCTGCTGCTCATCTGCATAAAGTTAAACTTTCTGGTGCTCATGTCACCAGAAATGGCCAACTCTTGCTGAGAGAGAAAAAAAAAAGAATGGCTTGTTGCTGCAAATTGCTGTCGTTGTGAACATTACTTCTGATGTGATTTAAAAAAAGATTTATATGTATTTATTCTTGATGTGCTGTAGTTTGAACTACTTTCTTTTTTTCCATACATATACGCAGAGAGAAGTTTTAGTACCATCTGAATGGTCCTTCTCAAGGCCTGGATGTGCAGGTGCGGCAGGCAGCGCATGAGAGTGATGGATCTGGAACTGGAAGCAGTGAGGTGAGGGTGGGGCCTCGTCTCTCTCCCTGAGATGTGCCTGAGATGCTGATACAGGAAGAATCTGACACGTGTCTTCCTCACGCATTTTAATGAGTGTACTGCTTCTGTGAAGCTATTAAACGAAATGAACCATTTGAAAGTGAATTTTAGATTTCCGGTCAAAGCGCTCTCTTCCAAGAATGGATGAGGGGATTGGCGATTGTCGAGTGCCCCTCTCCTACCCCCCAGTATCCACACTAGAACCTCTCGCACACAGCATGGATGATCAAAAGAGGCCAACGGCGGACGACCATTATGCCAATGACACTTTGAGTAAGAGTCTGGAGAACAAAATGACATGACAGCCATTAGGGTTTGAAAGTGAGACTTTAAAGGGTGGCTGAAGGATGAATGTCAGGAGGGAATCAAAGGGAGGAAGTTAAATCTTCATAACGTTCGCCGCTCTCCACGAAAAAATAAGTTCTTTGCAAACTAGCTCCCATTCAAGTCCAAAAACAAGAAGACGAGTGTGTCCGTGTAGAATAAAGCAGACGAGGAAGTTGAGTCTGGAGGTTCAGACATGAAAGCTAATAGGGCAACGAAACTCCATTGTGCAGGTGGTTGATCATTAGCGGACAGGTTTTTTAGTCAGTGAGGTGATGCACAACGATATGCTGTGCACAAGTATCAGGAGCTCAAATGATGTGCTGGCTTTCAGATGTGAAGTTATGGAGAAAAGAAAACATTGCCAGACAAAATTGCCAAGTTGAAAATCAATTGGATAGAACAATGAATTCTGAGATGCTTCCCCAGGCCTTTTTCTACTTCTAAGCCTCCTTTTTAACTTAATTGCCAACAAAATCATAGGCCTCTGCGTTCCGTAATGCCGTTTGTGCAGTTTCTGATTCCCCTCCTCAGTCTAACGCCATATTATACCAACGAACGTGGCTGATCAGCTGGATTTTCTGGCGCTGTCCATGTGGCTCATCTCTCCCTGCCAGTGAAAGGAAAAATGCATCTAATGTGTCTCCATGTCACATAATCAAGGATTTTAGAGTGTAAATCTTTGATCTGGGAGAACATTTTCTGATAGGATCAACCCCTCACCCGCTCTTGGCTGAAGTCTTCTGATCTCCCTCCAATTACTGGTGTCAAATGAGTCTGTTTACAGGCTGATTGGATGAGTGCTGTACTGACAGTGCACCTCCCTCTCCCTGGAAAGCCTCATTCCATCCTCGGCCGCCGTCGCACCGATGGCAAGGGCCCCGGCACACAGCTGGAGCTGTTTGGAGCTGCTTCAGAGCCAGTTGTAAGGTGGCCAAGTCAGGGTCTCGAGGGCCTTCCATCTGGTGTGACAGGGCAGGCTCTGGGGCTTGGCTGACAGAGTGCGAGAGAGCCCACAAACCTTACAGAGCCTCACAAATCTTTTATTTATCGGCCTGCTCGGCTCACATTTGCAGTAGTTAGTTAATATGCAGACTGGGCTCCAGGACTTCAAATGGCGCTGTCGAGTGAAGCTGGCTGGATATTAGGGGAGGGGAGGTGGGGGCTCCTCAGCCAGGCGTCCCGCTGAGAACTAAAGGGGGGAGGAGGTCACTGTCCAGCTGCAGGGGAGATCTGGGGCTCTCATATTCAGCCGTCTTCATATTCATAGCTCCCATCATCATCATCATCATTATGAGAATCCCAGCTTGCTTGCGATGCAAAGGAGATCTTAAGAACCATATGACTTGCATCATCACTGATTTCTATGCTGTTTGCCGTGCCCTTAAGGGCAACTCCTGAGGAATTTGTTTTTACAAGCAACAAACGAAGCCTGCAATTAAGGTTTCTTAATTATTCCAGACCGGCATAAAGGTAATGCATGCTTTAAAGTGATAGCTCACACAAAAATGAAAATTGTGTAATTAACACAAAATATTTTGAAAGATGATCGAAATATGTTTTATAGATACAATTAAAGTCAACAGAGTCCAAAACAACACTGAACCCCATTAACTTTTATTTAATAAAAGTTATTTATAAAATAAATAAATACAAAACATTTTCATTTTTGTTCCACAGAAAAATAAGGTGAGTAAATAATGACAGAATTTTCATTATTGGATTCATTATCCAACCCACACTCATTGGAAATATGTGACTCTGGCTACATTTCTGCAAAACCTGAAATACGTTGCTCCAGGTACCTTGCACTGCACTTTTCAAGTGACATGACCACAAGAGGCACTATAAGGAATATAATTTTTCTCCATTGCAGATGTGGGCTGGTATAATAGCTTGTTCAATTTTCTCAGAAAGTTAAATGTGATTGTGGCAACATTTTGTTATGTATCACAAACGGTTTATTGCAACCAGGCTACTTTTCTTTTTTTTTCTTTTTTTTTTGGGAGTGTTGCGACTTGTGTTTTACTTGTACCTAAGGACTCTGCAGTGCTGTACCAGGTGCACTACTGAGCAATTTTACTACATCAGAAAAGTCTTACATATGGAACTGGTTATGTGATCCAAATGTCAAAATATATTAGCTTATAAATGATGCACTTTGATAAAAGTGTTTTGAGGTCATAACATAGTATTGTGCAAGGAACTATGCGAAAAAATTGCTTTATATTAATCAATCTGTAGTCCTAATCAACCCATGTAATCATAATTTGTTGATGTTTTGCTGCCAAAGCATATTTTTGCAGTGCAGAAATGTAGCCAGATTCACACATTTCCATTGAGAATGGGTTGGAACTATTCCTTTAAAAGTAGTAGGAAAGCATGTGCAGTCCTCATTTGCATAGTCAGTGTCAAGCATTTGCATGAATTCTGGGATATTCCATGCTGCCATCTAATGTTTTGATATGTGAGTGCATTTGGGCTGATGCTAAGTATAAGTAATCAGTGCTGGGAAAATATGTGTAAAATGTCTGGATTAGAAGAAAAAAAGTAATGCTAATAATAGTTTTTTTCACTCAGTAAGAAAAAAGCCTTGACTTGAGTCAAAATATAAAAATTTTATTCTTTCACTTACTAGAAAGTCATGTAAAGAAAAACATTATTTTCCAGGGAGACAGCTTCATGCTAAAGGAAGGTCAAAACAGAGCTCCGCGTGACATTTTCTTCAAATTTATGGAGTAACAGCATGTCACACTGAATTGTCATGCAATGACACCAATTTGACGTGATGGCTCTTTACGGCTGTCCCTTTCCTGTCATATAGTGCATGCACAGCAGATACAAGAGTTCAACAAGCGCTCCAAAGGGGCTGTCTCATCGCTCACAACGCCACATACACAGACACTGACACAAGCGAAAGCCTTCACCAGCCCACCAAACGTTGAGAAAACAGACTTGACAACAAATTTATAAGCTCTCCAGCGCGCACATGAACGCCCATTTAATTCAGTAGATATATGGTACAAACACTACGCCGTTAAGACTGACCACTCGACGGGCCACTGGGAATTTAGAGAGAGGTGAAACGGTACAGCCTTTCTATGGCGTTCATGGGAACACAGATGCCAGTAGCACGTCTGTGCTCAGAGCAGTCAATCTCAGCAATTATTAACTAGGTGGCATTGGGAGCGCTGCTTAGGCTGTTCAACAGCTCCCTGAGCTCTTTAAGGAGCTCAAGACATATTTTCCAGCAGGCCCTCTGGAGCATCGCTCTTCACACATACGCACTCTCCCTCTCTCGCCTTGTCACTCGTCCCTCTCCTCCTTATTTCTCCGGTTGTGTCCTCTTGGATCCAATTTGCAACTTAGCATCACCCCTGTTTGCTGGTTTTCTTCTGGTCTTATCTTATCTTGTTACACACTCTTCAGGCTTTGTGGTTAAATTATGTATTAAGGTCAATGTCAAAACATGGAAGATATGTAATCTACGGGGAGTTTCCTTTTATTCATTATTACAGTGAAAGCTGAGCACAACTGTCAGAGAGCCGAGGATGTGCGCAGCATGGAAGCTTGCTGCACAGCGGGGCTCTTCATAGCCCCTTCTCCCGCCTCTCTCCCAGGACAGACCCCTTGATAGATTTACCCAGCTAACCCATCTCACTTAAAAAGTTCTCTCTTCTTTGCTCCAATCTGAAAGCTGTCAAGCGCACCTATATAGCGGTGTCATTTATCTAAAGGAAGACGCACGCACTTGAGACGCGGGAAGATGTCATCCATTCAGTTGTGTTTTGGGATCTTCTAACGGGGGACTTGCAGTTGGCTTGCGGGTGGGAGGAGCTTTCTTTTTGGGAGGATCTCGAGGAACGTGACACCTTTGTACGTATATATGTCTCAAATTAAACTTAAGTGACGTTGGGAATGGGACGTCTCCGCTGCGTTTTGTCTGAAGGTGTACCGCTCGTGCAAACGTGACCCCCTGGCGGGTTCGCGTCCACTGTAGGATTCGGGACCCAGACTGATGGGTAAATCCCATCTCTGCGGCATGCTTAGCAAAAAAGCAAAAAAAAAAAAAAGCTTGATAAATTTGAGTCAGCTCTCTCTGGGGCAAGCATAATTATTTTCTGATTAGATTCATTCAGTTATACTTTGGTCCTTTCCAGAGCCACCGGCATGCCTGGAAGAAGCGCACTCAGTCATGCTAACAATTACACAATTAGCTGTGCAGTGCAATCCATGCAGGGAAATTCAGCTCCAGCTAACAATCCACCCTCCTACATGGATCGACCATAACAATTATCATTTGTGGGGTTTTATGGTTCTCTGATGCTGATGGGGGTTGGAATAATGTGAGTTCACCCTGATGTTTAACCCACCCACTCCTCTCTCATTATTTCTGCTCCATTGTGAATACCATAAACGTCTCGATAACCACAATGATAAACAGTTGAGACCGAGAAACAATTGTTCCCATTATGGGGAGAGTAATTGAGAATATCCCTTTCTTGGTGCTTTGTAAATGCTCTTCAGGGACACATTGTCCAAACGGTCAACGGCAGCGATATTTTTTCATTTAGATTCACTTGTGAATGTGATTACTTACGGAAGGATCCTCACTGGCTCTCATTATGCCTGTAATATAAAATCAAGCTCTTTATTTTATATTGTACAGACACTTTCAAACACAATTACGTCAATGTAGAATCTAATATTAGGTGTCAATTACTGATTTTCATTATATCTTCCTTTGTTTTCCTCACGAACAAGTCCTGCAGGTTTGGAGCAATGTGAGAGTGGGCAAATCATGATAGAATTTTCATTTTTGGGTGAACTATCACTTTAAAGTGCAACATAGCAGTGTAGTGTCTGACCGCCACCCTGTGAGACTCATTTGGCGACACCATAAAAACGTTTTAGATGTTTATGTATTTGTTGACTTGAATACAGCCATGATGCAATTATAATGATGCAATATTTACAGTCGCTAAAATGCGCTCAATCCACCACCCAGACTCAGTGAGCAGAACTCGTTCTTGCTCAACATGGCGACGCAATGCAGCAGCTCTCAAATGACACAAATTTGTTTCTAAATACCAAGTTTCTGACACGGAGGCCAGGGAGAAGTCTGAAATTATTTTGCAGACAGTGGACCTCCTATACATACTTGATCTCATGTCTCTCTGGAGCATTAGCATCTCTTTGTTTTGCTGAGTAGTTTGATGATAAACCCTCTGTAGCCGAGCCAGAATTCTCAGCAAGCTCACGACCCATCCTGAGGTTTTTTCACAGACCGGACGTCCGCAATGAGCATGTATTTTAAATTAAAGTTAGATGAAAAAGTAAAAACCTTCTCATCTGGCCAAATGCATAATGAACGTAGCCTGCTGAACTAATCACGCTCGTCCAATGCAACAAGACAGGCAATAGACGCCAGAGATAGAAGCCACGTTTTCTTTTTATCCTTGCTTTCTCTCCTCTCGTCCTAGTGGAGTGATAGCACCGTTGCGTTCTTAACCTCGCGTGTAGAGCGTGGAAAATAACTTGTGACTTGTAAGCCTAATTAAGGAATCCTCCCTGACCTGCACACCCAGGCCTCGTCAGAAATCTAACACCAGAGCTGATTCAACATGAGCTACACACCGGGCAGGACCCAGCACTAATGAATACTAATGAATAATAATTACAGGCTCTTTGGCACCCAGACGCACTGCAGGGACAAATGCTAATACGCTTTAAATGTACACCGCTAGGAATGACTAGCGGGTTCAACATGCGGTAGATTAGCCGAAGGGCCGATGCAAACTCAAGGTGAAGGATGAAACATTTCTCGCCGATGAAATTATGAGCATATTGGTTTGTTTTTCGGTGATGCGGGCGAAGCCATTGATCTAGAGAATTTAGGCCACATGAGAGCAGACGAATCTCGGGATGTGGCGCTCCTAGCGTGTCTGTTTGTGACACCTTTTAATTGGCAGCATTAGAGCTCATCAGCGAGCAGACTGTTGTTTGTGAGAGCGCTCTCTCCTAGTGCTTTTGTACTCGTTCTCGCATGGCAGGGAAATTAAACTTTGTGGTGTTATTTTTTTCCCCACTGTTTATTCTTTTGATCTGTGTGTACATTATTCGCAGCTCTTTGAATTTAAATTTCACTGTCATGTTTCTCTTTTCATCACACTGATGGTTGCAGCTCTAATAATATTCAGCTTTTAAGTCACTGCAGAATGTTAATTAGATTCTCTCTTTTTTTAATTAATACGTCCCTGCAGGTTTCCTTATCAAATCATTTTTACCACCGTAAAATCACACACTTTGTGTCAATAAATTACTGTAAGATTCTAAAAATAAAATGACACTGAAAACAATAAGGTGTATGAGAGCTATGTTTACATGCGCAGCATATTGCTTAATGTACAGCATATGTGATTCAGAAATGTTCAGTTCCAAATCTAACCCGAGAAGTCATAATGCTTAGCATGCTCTTGCGAGGTTAGTGCAGTGCGGTTACCTTACGCTTGTATTGCTAGGTATTAGTGCTAATGTGTGTTGCTCTGCCTCCCTAAATGCTAGTGTTGTCCAGCAGCTTCTACTGTCCCATCTATCATCTTCAGCGGTGAGCCAAAGATTCTGGGATAGAGGAGCCACGTACTGGGCTGTGATAATGAAAGGTCACAAAGGGGGTGGAGTGTTGAAATTGCTTTACTTTACAATGAAACATGCTCAGCCCAAGCAGTGCCATACCCGAGGAACGCGGTCTGAAGCAGAGGTAGAATTTCAAATGGTCTCATGGCCGCTGAGGCGATAGATTTGTTTTCAGCACTGCGCTGAATGGAAGACGGCGAAGCCCATTAGGCATTCACGTGGGTTTTGGGTTGTCACATTTTGTATATTTTTCGTATAAGTGAAAATTATTTGTTGTAGTTTTGTTGATTGGCTTAATTTTTCTAAAATCCTGTGTAAAGTTCATAGTCTTGATTAAATCAAATTGAATTTTCAGTGCTTATGGCAAATATAATCTCTTTGCTGTTGATTTGTATATATTTTAACTTGATTATAACTATTTGAATTTGGAATTAACATTTTAGGTTTTTGACATTTAGCACCATTTTCTGTTTTTATCCTAATGCAGTAAACACTGCATGTCAGCAAAATGCACTGTGTTTCAGTTTAAGGTAATGGGCTTCCACATATTTATTATCAAAATTTGCTTAAATGCATTTATATAAATAAACCTGCCTTCAGTGTGAAGTATCAAAAAATAAATTGGAGAAGTTTTTCCCAAAAATAAGTGGTGGGGAAAAAAAGAGCGGAAACATTTCACTGTGCTCACTGAAGAAAACTGATATTCACAGACCAGAAAAAAATATATATATATATATTTGCCGTTTATTATACTTTATAATGAACTGATTCACATCTTGCTGAGAGGTAATTAATACGGGGAAATCTTGAATTAAAGATGTAAATCTTGACACTTTGGCAGGGGGGCCGGTAAGGGACAGTAGTCTCCAAGGCCTGAATTATTCTTAGCATAGACCAATTAACACCATGTATCTTCTTTTATGTTCAGTTCAATTAAGAGCCTTTATGGTTTTTAAGTTCTTTTCTTCTTTATAGTTGGAGAGTGTCAGAAACACAGATCAAAGCCAAACGCAGCAGTCCGTGCACCATAGGTAAATCTGCTTTGCATAAGAATCTGCATGTTGCTACGAAGGTTTTCCTTCCAATTTTGCATGAATTAAAAAACAGGAAGGGAGCAGAAATGAGGGAGAGAACCCACAAAGCAGTCTATTAGTCTGCTCTCAAATCTCCCTACATATCTACTACTCTGACAGCTGAGTACCTCGATAGCTCAAACCCCAGTAGACCGACACCGGCTGTAGAGAACAATTTTACTTTTTGTCATTCCACGACCATTCCTTGAGTTTTATTTTGATTTGCAATCGAGCCGGCCAGGGTTGAAAGTAAATGAATGGGCCTAAATAACTGGATCGTGTCATTTTTTTTAAACACTGAAGTTAAAGATAATGATTTGCAGTTTATTTGTTAATAGTGATAAGGGATCAACAAGCTGTTATTTGTGTTATTTTTGGAGGCAACCAATAAAAGAGTGTTTGTCTCTGTCCTCTTCATTCTTTTGTGTTTTGTTTAGCTTTTTTATTGGACTGACAGTTGTGTTTTTCTCACCACGGGAGCTTCACACTTGATGTTGATATTCAATCTCAAAACCTGTTTAGAAAATTACTGCATCTACTAATTTTCCTGCTGGGAAGTGTGTCATGACTGCTTTATGCTTATATTTATTTTACATAGGCCACTGTGGATTTCATTCTTAATTATGCTTCTCGGGCAGATGGATGGTTTCTTGAAAAGATCCCTGCTGCATGCTGTGTTAGTATCATCCAGTGATATGGAATGGTCAACATATATCATAATCATATTGAGAGATGACGTCCAGGGAGGGGCACAGCCTCAGGGTGGATAGATGCTTTCAGGGCAACATAATAACACAAAAAAAACTGTTTTTCAGCACCCCTAATTGCTGCGCTTTAATTGTATTAAGCAGTGAAATATCAATAAATCAATGGGCAAATGAACTGGGCAACTATGAGCAATGACTGTTTAGTGTTGCTCTGTATTATTCTATTGATGTTCCACTAACGGCCGTCCTTGAGATATTGAATGCTATTCAACCCAGGCGCTGACATCATAATAGAAGGCAGCGTTGAGCAGTCTGGCCGTGTGGACAGTCGCTCTCTGCGGCATGTTTTTCTCACTTGTATACTTGCTTTTGGAACCCTAGAGTGACACTAGTTTTATGAAGTTTACATTTGGACTTTTATGTGAATAATAAAAGTTATTTTATCTAAAAAAAAATATTTTCATATAATGTACTGTGCTTATTTATAGCTAACATTCATTGTGCAGCTGATCTGTCCCAGATTGTCTCTTAGCTGCGAGATCTGGTTAAATGGAACCGTTTAATGACACAAGACAAGAAATTGTAAATATATATAAGTGTAATTAAGACCATTACGTAAGCTGAATTATTCAAGAATCAAATGTTTCAACTTTTTGGACTGGCATAATTACACAAATATTTGTTTGAATACTAGAAAAATGTAGTTAATTCTGTCCTCCAAACTACAATTAATTTTTTTAAGCCATGTTGTGACATCATAAATCAACTGATATATATCAATACAAGGCTCAGCTATATAATGAAGCTAGATTGTATCAGAATATAAGATGACCTGTGTTCTAACACAAGGATATTTTTCACACCAAAAAAAATGCTGGGGAAAGTGTTTGATCATTTTGCCTACTATCATTCACAGTTTTTCTTTCTGTTTCTTTCATTTTTGTGTGCTTCATAATTGTTTAGCATTTCAATTTTGCTGAAAAGTAATTAAATAGAATATTTAATGCTAGGCTCATATTGTTACAACCAGCGCCACTACAATGTCAACATGTGCTCACTTAAATTTATCTTTTTAGGCCAGTAACACTGGAAATGTTCAATTTGTAGTTAAGACTTTAATATTTGTTCACAGAAGTACCCTAAAAAATATAAAATAGTGTATATAAAATATAAAACAAACATGGACAACTAGACCCAGTGTGCCCTAAATATAGCATATATTTTAATTTCAGGACAAAGAAGCAGTCAGTGACCCTGTCTCACTGGTAATAATTTGACAGAAAGGCTTTTAATGTTTGATATCTAGAGATATGTAAAAAGTCATGTGAAAAAAAATGTTGTCAGTTTGTTCTTGACCCACTATTTTTTAAGAATTAGTGTGATGTGTGTTGTAATAAAAGCTTTGATGGTTTTTTTTCTATGGCAAGTTTATTTTAAGCCTATTTTAGTGCTCTTTCACCTTCGTGTGAGTGTTTCTGACTGTTGACAATTGCCATTTGAATCTAATGTTCAAAGAATTATTTTATAAGATAGCAGGCTAATTCAAATATCAAAATATTTTGGCAGGTGTGATTTCTTTGTTGGTTTGTTTTCCTAACCTCGGTGTCTCTAAGTATTATTAAGTAAAAATCGTTGCTCTGTTGTGTGTTTGAAGATATAAATAGCGTGTACTGACATCTAGTGGAGTAATTATGTCACAGCATTTTTCAATTGAACCAGAGTCCAGACACTGTACGTGCTAGTCATTCAACTTCTGACAAGCTGTTCCAGTGACAGTACCCACATTTTTACTATAATATTAAATCAGGAAACAAACAGGCTTAGCCTGCGAAAAGTTGGCAAATATATTTCTGGCACTTGTGTAATCAAATTATTTATAATGGTGCTGTGGCTGAAAACAATTTTAAGAAAGGCGACGTTGATCTGTATCAACATGCGTGTCCTTTAATTGTCTCGCAATTTGAGTAAACAAGAACAAAGAGCAACGAAAACGAGCAAAATATGTTGCAAATCAAGCATGCAAATAAGAGGATTTATTCGCATATCCTGCGTGCACTAGCACAGTGGGAATCAGTCAGGCTTGTTCTTGATGGCCCTCTTTTTCCCTGCTGTGAACAATGTGCTCTGTCAGTGATTAGCAATAACACAGACAATGAATGTAATTTCTGTAGGAGGGCACACGTGCAATATCAGACCTTGAATAAGCACATGTATGTGCACACATTTCTGTTGTCTGTGCCTCCCATACACAGGTACAGACAGTTTAAGACATGTTTTTGATATTTCACATCTGAGTGATTTCATATGCCTACAGCCTCCTGCAGATGCTTGAGAAGAGCAAAGCAGGCCGTCACTGCAGTCTCCACTGTCTACATGCTGCACAGGTACACATGCTGCTGCTCCTGGGGTTGCTAATGTAATTGCTTTACATTGATTCTGTCCGACTAGACGGCTTGTTTTCATCCTTTTTCAGGGAGCAGTGCCAAGGCTGTAGCCTCTTGTGATGTGAAAAGTATGTGTCCTTTTCAGCACATATCAAACAGATACTTCCTCGCATGATATGATGGCTATGAAGGGTAAACTGTCCTCGAAAAGATTTTTTTTAATGTCTCATTTTACCATACAGTCAGCCATATCTGTTTCCATGGCACCGTACATTTGTAACTGAAGCACTTTGAGTGGATTGACTCACGGCCTAATTATAAGAACCAGATCTTTACATCCCAGACGTCATGACAAAAGTCTCTGAGAAGGTGAGGTGGAATAATGTTTTAAGAATGAGACAGAACACGTTTCCATGAGATGTGATCTGACAGACACAAGGCCCCTGAGCTGCAGATATATATACATATATTTCCATAAAGCGTTAAAATTTTGAAAGAAGAAAAAAAAAACGGAAAAACACTAGTAAATTTGAGAATGAATTACAAAGAAACTTATACATTTATATATATACATGTTTTTAATTTTAGGTAATAATATAGGCTATATACATATGCACACACTCACACTATATACACAGAGACCCATACTGTATAATATGTAGGTAATGTAAAATTCAACATCTATATATAGATATATATAGATATATCTCTGCACATGAATCAGATGGAAACACTTGTTAGGGTGACTTTTTGAGAACTTTTGGAATTTGTACACACACGTAGCGAAGATGCTCACAAATTAGATCCTGCTGTGGTCAAAGGAGACATTCTTTGGCAGAGATAAAGAGAATATTGCCTTTGCCTTTGATAAGACATCACTGAATTTTCATGCTCATTAAAAAAATTACGTTTAAATGTGTGATTAATTTCATGACAAATTGTGGCCCGTTTAAAATAATAATAACATAATTTCTCACATTAAATGGTTATTATTAATACTTAGGCAGAAAAAGTCATTCAACACGGTATTACTGGTGACAATTTGCCTCATGTTCAATTCGAGCTCTAATTTTGTGGGCCATTAATGGTTGTTAATTGCAGTCTCTTTCATTTTATTGCAAGTTACTTATTTTCCTGTGCATATCATATCATTGAATAGAAGTTGCTTTTTACCTACACAAAAAGCTAGATCAACTGTATAATTTATAACTTAAACCTAGTCTGTCTAATTGGATTGGATGAAAAACAATTATTTAAAGACTAATTGCAGACCCCTTCTCTTTATTTCTGTTGTAAATGTGACTATATAAACAATTGCCTTTTAGTTTGTCCATTGTACAGCATTCAACTCAAATTCTTCAGATCATTCATATTCTAAAAATCTGAACGTGAGCTGTGCTGAGCTCAGACTGTAGCCCTGAATGACAGCGTTTATGACATTTAAACTGTATTTATACTTCCATTGATTTTCGTGATGCAGAGGCGAGTTAAATTCTCAATCTGCACCTTGTCACTCACATCAATGAGATATTACACCACTGTAAATACATCTGAACCACAACTACCACAGTCTGCCTGAGCACGGATCCACTGATAACTATGATGGGAGTTGTTGAACTGATTCTTCACGCAGTCAAATCCAATGCCTTCTAATCTTCTCCTACTTTTTCTGAATTATTCAAAGAGATCTTGAAGCAACAGAGGCATCTCGACAGCGAGCAAAGCTCCCTATGAGAGAGCTTCAGATAATGTGAAATGAATGATGAAATTCTGGGAGCTGAAATGAAAGAGTGATGTGATGCGTGTTCAAAGGTGGGGCCCGGGTCCCCAGACCCCTGGGGGCTCAACCAGCCTCTTTTACCTTTTTTAACCATGGGATGAATATGCTGTAACGTCTAAACCTATTTCCACATTCACGTGGCACATCAGGGAAAGAAACGGCTCTTTGTCCAGCATTATGGGGGGAATCGCATGACTTTTCTTCTCATGTTTGAGGGAAAAAAACCTAGATTGAAATCTTAAGTCAATTAATAGATTAAACACATTTTTCTAAAATAGGTTACTCATTTTTGTAGGAAGCATTTAGGGGGCAATTTAGTTAATGCATGAAATAATTCACGCCATGATGTAATGTCCATTCGTTTTTATCTTGAAAGGAAACTGCTTTATCTGCCTTTAAATACAGTTAATAGCACATCAACAAACAAATAGCTTTAAATACCGCGATGTTCTTCGATTAATATTGATGACATGCTACTTGACCTTGGTACTTGAGTGTGATTAAATAAAACAATAAAAGGAATATGCGCATAATTATGTTTACAGTTCAGTACCTTGCTGTAAAACAAATATAAATCTTCTCTGTGAACTCAAAATGGAAATGTATTTTTAGTGTAGTTCTCATGCAACATGCTTGTAAATCATAGCACTCAAGTAAGACCTGAAAGGTTTTCCAAAGTTAAAAGCAAAAATAGATGTTGTGGTCTTGCCTGGTGACTGTAGCCACAGAAAGATGTGTTTCAGAAATCTACCCAGTCATCTGATATATGGTAATGTGTTTTAGACATAAATGTATTAACTGATAAATAGCTCTTCTTTAAATGTTGTAATAATGAACATGCATGTGTGTGTGTGTGTGTGTTCTGGTGAAGTACGATCTCTGCAGGTCATCTGCAGGTCATACAAACAGCCTTTTTTTTTTTTTATAAAATCATATTTTCATTTTTTCAGTGTGCTCGTTCATTCATTGTTTATACAGACACAATGTATTTTCCGAAAAGTAAAAATATAAAGACAGGGGCAATTAGAACATAACTAAAAGATTGTGTTTGTCTACTATCAAAAAGTTGATTTTTTGAGCAATACAAGTTCCCTCCATACTGTACCGTTAACATCAATATAGCATGAGAAAATCTCCATGGATTTTCAAAGGCATAAGCGTCGTTCCCTTTTCCCATTGTGATCTCAAATAAAGAATTCAAACATCTGAGAGCAATTGAAGAGTCTTGTGAAATCCATTCTTCCCACCAAGCATTGATTTATTATGTGAATTACAAATCTAAATGTTTTTTTAATAAAGAGGGCGTCCTTTTGTGCTTTTATTAAAAATCATGAGGTACAGGGTGGAATAACTTTTTAAGGATTTCAGACTGCTGTGGATCATATGTTTTTTTGTGTTTCCTTTAGCATGATGTTATTACAGTTGTAGTCTAGTTTAAACAATTTATATACAGCAATGGTTGCAAGAAAATCATTACATGAACAAAACATTTCTTTCTGTTAGGTACAATGCCTAATGTGGTATTATTGTAAATTTCAGGGACATTGCAGGGGGCTCCATTACAATTTTTTCATCAGTCTAATATTGTGATCATTAGAATTAGTACTTTTTTCGGGACACCGCACTAACGCAGTTGTCAAAACCAATTTCCACTGCACTTCCAGACCTTTTTGTTCAAGGTCACATGTAAATAATAATCTATTCTTAAACAGAATATGTCTACATTTTAAATGAAAGAAGTAAAGCAAGTGAAAGAATTAAAATACTTAGTTTTCTAAATAATAATTACTTCTGGGGTAGTAGCCTACATCAGATGAAAAAAAAACAAATGTTCTAGTTGTGGTTGTTTTGTGAGCAAAATCCAAATTCTGTCCAAGAACGTAGATTAAGTCATTGTGTTTGAACAATAATATTTTTCCCTCATATAAAAATCTTTCACTTGCTGAAGATGGTGATGATGGAAAAACATTGCATTGGAATGCTGAGTAATACTCCTCCAGTAACTGTTTTTTTTACCTTACGACAGAAATCTTTCCTTTCAAACAGTGATTCTTTTGGAGTCGAGCGAGATCAGAAAACGTTCGCTTCATCCAGTGACTCTCATTATTCAACTCTCTAATCCATTCAAACGGTAACTCAAACAGTTGTTCTTGCGAATCGGCTCGATTGATTCCTTTTAACGAACCGCTTCAAACGAACGAGTCGTTCGCGCATGAACTCTGCTCTCGCGATATAAACGTTCCCGGTTACCTGAGGAAACGAGAGTTTGATTCAAAGTGTACCCATTTTTTGAATGAACGATAACAGCCAAAATTCATCGTAATAACAGAAGGTAGAGTAATGCCAAACAGTTACCTTTAATTCTGTGGACTTTAGCGATTAAAAATACGTTTCTTTGTCTACGTTATGGAATACTGGCGGTGTTTATGTAATTATTTACCCGTACTGTTCGCTGTGGAAGTGTATGCTGCGTGTAGTCCGCTAGCAACAGCAACAAACCATCTTATTTCTGTCACAGTTTAGCTTTCCTTTGGTTTATGTGTGGAATTGTGAGAAAAATAAAGTGAATTTAAATAAGAAGACATTTTCGCTGTTCTCTAGTTTCGTCCTCCGCGGTGGGATGTTTAGAAACCAGTTTACGTCGCAATACCATAGTTACTGCAGTTATTAATATTGTAAAATGCGAAATCCGTAAACCTTTCTACCATCGTGTTCAATTTCTGTTATTTATGACAAAAGAAGCTAATACCAAGTTAACACAGTTTTTCAGTACTAACAATGAAAATGACTAATGTTTTGGTAGGACCTAAATTACTCATATTTGTAATAATTTTTGTAAAGATTAAGTTAATAGGGCTTAGTGCGTGTTTCAAACATCTAAATTTGAGGATTTTGACTGTCCTTTCTGATTTATTCTTCAGGTTCTTTTTATCTTTTTGGGAGGATCTTGGCTGCATGAAGCAAACCACAAATGGCATCACCACAAACGCTTCAGCCTGTCCTGAAGATGAAGGTCGACGAGCTCTTCCTCTTTTGGTTGAGTGAGCCGAGTACTCAGGCAATGCTAAAAGACTACCTCAACAAAATCAAGAATGGAGAAGGAATAGAGCTAAGTCATGCTGATTTCAAGGGCACAAGCACTTTGGTATTAACAGAAAACAACAACATTGCCTCAAAGATTAATGCGACCGAGAGAATGACTGTGGCCCTTGGTGCCCCGTGCAGCCCTCCTTCAGCCACCCTGCCATCTGCGAGTGGCAGCAATAATAGAGCAGGAGTGAATGCGAGGGCCCTGCGACGCTCTGTCAGCACTAAGAAGGTAAAGCATCTGTGCTCAGCACTCTCTTTACAGTGCAGCATGACCCCAGTTCTGTCACCTTGCAGACTTTTATATCCAGGCCTGATTATCAGAGTTTAATGCTTGTTTTTCACCTGTGCTTCTAAGGTAAAAAATGTGGGAGTGCAATCAAAATTGGTGAAATAATAAAATTGTCCCTTAATAAAGGTATACAAGAAGACGTTTACAAGCAAAATTAAGTATAAAAAGTACCATTTTAAAATACTTCTGCCTCAAACTGTATTTAATAATTATGTAAATAATTATTATGTTTTGTTTGTCATGTAATGGATGGAACCAGCTTTTTTACTTTGAATGTGCAGCACTTACATTTAGTTAATTAAATCAAAGCCTTTTAAAGTTTATAATCTATCTGTTTATCAAGACCTCTTAAAATAAGACGTTTATTATGTCATTTAAAACACTTAAGACTTTTTACAATCTTAAATTTAATAAGTGATCATTCTCTACTTTTTAAACGACCTGCAGGTTTTTTTTTTAATTCATACACATGCTCCTAAATACATACTACATTTTGCACACAATCTATTTTGAGTTGCAAATGCATGTGAAAAGCTAACACTGTCGAGCGCTGCTTAGTCTAAAGAAATGTTATGTTTACTTTCATATAAGGCAATCTCAAATCCATTAATCCCTCATATCACACTAAAACAACCAATTTTTGTTGATATTAACAACCTAGTTCATATTTCATGTGGTAAAAAGCTTTTGCCAAATGTGTTTCTACATGTTAATATGGAAACCGCTCATTTTAAAGTGGTTTTCTAGCACAGCTTGTTAGAAAATGTCAAGGAATGTTCTCATGATGGTCCTACACATTTATTAACAGCCATTTTACCACAAAGAGAGGGTTAAACTACTTTTTCCCAGTTTAGCCACAAGAGGATGCTGAATGGCTTTTGCAGCTCCTGGTCAGTGCATGTAGGGCTCCTGCTCTGGTCAGATGAGCTCTGTGAACCCTGCGTGTCTTTTGTGTAAAGAAATCCTCTTCATGTGTGGCCAGAGGTGGGTGAATCTCTATGCTGTCAATCCCTGGAATGGTAATGACTCTGTCATCATGCGCTGTCCAGCGATGCTGGTGGACTTTGCTGCTGAGGTTTCAGAGCCTATAAATTGGATTATGCAGGGACATCTGTAATTAAAGCAGTGCCTCCATGATACTTCCTGCTGTCAGTATCAGATCAATGTGTCATTAAATTCACACATATCTTATTGGACCAACAGGAGGAAGCTGATATCAAGAAGGCTTATTCATAAGTAACATTGATGCACCTGTGGAAATTAAAAAGATTGAGATAAAATTAGCTTTTGATGTGAAATGCAAGAAGTCCCTGTAATTTGGACACCGCACAACAGAGGACATTTTCTCTTTGAAAAGTCTTATTTCAGTCACGTGCAAAATTTGTTTAAAACTTGAGGAAAGATAATATCGCAAAATGTGAGAAGCAGGAACTGCAAACTTTTTCTTTAAGTATGACAAATAAAGTTGCATTTTGAGGAAAGACATCTGTTTGCAGTGAATGTAAATCATGAGTAGAGACATTATCTGACCAGTGTGATACTTTGTGAAATGTTAAGCAGATGTGTCTAGGCTTTGATTTCTATGTCCAGTTATTCGCAAATGCTTTGGTGATCCTACGTGCTGATGGAACAACTGTTGGGTATTTTGTTTTTTGGCATGATACAATCAACATGTGCCCACAACTTGTCACAATGTATTACAGATATTTTGATCCCATATGTTCTATTTTAAGAGGCTAAAGGAATTCCAGAATACAAATACATTCTCCAAAGTATTAGTTAAAAATTCAATTAATGTCATGCTGATGCTCGTCGGAACAACTGTTCCAACTCTGACACAGGACCCCGATAAAGATAGACTTGGTTCCACTGTGCAGGAATTAACTACTGGGAATTTGGCTTACCCTTCATAGGCAGTTTACATATTTGTCCATGGTGTAATACAGTATGCATAAATTCAGTCAGATGCTGTTAATGGTCAGAATAATTGGGTGTCTGTCATCCCTGACTCCCGGTTGCAAGGTGAGAGGTCATTAAGGCATGTTACTTGGAAAAATATAAGCTAATTGAAGAAATAACTTTTATGTTATGTATATTAATGTCTAAGGTGGAGAACTTGCCTACATAGTGTGATATTTTTTCATAAATTAAATTTTTTCATTTCTAAGTTTTAATATTCAACATTTAATATACAGGGGGTACGGAAAGTATTCAGACCCCCTTACATTTTTCACTCTTTGTTATATTTTAGCCATTTGCTAAAATCATTTAAGTTCATTTTTTTTCCTCATTAATGTACACACAGCACCCCATATTGACAGAAAAACACAGAATTGTTGACATTTTTGCAGATTTATTAAAAAAGAAAAACTTAAATATCACATGGTCCTAAGTATCTGTGAACACTAAAGAGTCAGTTTAGTCAAAGTAAAAACACTATGCTTTCTGCATGTACCATCCCTACAGTTTAGTATCTTCCCTTTAAAGTGTGGGTAATTAAAAGGATCCATTTTGCCAGAAGTGTTCGTTCTAATCAAGTTGTGTATTAGGAATTAGCGTTTTGTGCTCTCTGAAGCACATTTCTGCCTCTTTTTGGTTCTTCCCCCTTTCATTGTTTAAATGATATGCAGTTACAAGGGGAGTTTGACATTTAGCTTTTATTTGAAAGTTTGGTTTGACTTTTGATAGGAGTTTATAATTCTTACAGCCTCCTATCAGAACAGTTATCACATAGTGTTTATATTTTTCTCCCCTCCAGCACCTGAATTGTAGCATGTTTGTTAGTGCTCCTCACTTTTGCCTTGCTGGTCATCCTCTCTTCAACCACTTGGCTTTACTGACTGGACACAGAGCTTTGTTTGGAAATTGGCACTGTCTGCGCGGACAGCTGCCACCTCTTGTTCAGGCAGATCTTTTTCTCGTTCTGTTAGTACCAGCTTACTCTGACAGTGGGGAGTTGTTTTACGTATAGCACAAACACCGAGTCAAATGGAAAGGAAAGTGCTGGTAGGAGAAAACTTTCCAATAGACCCAGATGACAAACAAAAATATTGACATGGTCACCAGCAAGTTTACTTTGGCCCTTTTGTTGTTTTTCCCTGTTTATTAATGGACTGATGAGCAAAGACTTCAAAAGCAGTTAGTGAGAAAATTGGGCTTATCAAATGTGTGCAGTATCCTGCCATTGGACAACAACAGGAACTGTTTCTACAGGAATGAGTGGAAGAATGTGGACTTGATGATCTGACATCTAAAAATACTTATTTAAGCCAGGCAGGGCTTTATTTTTGCACCACTTTGTTTGTTAGATGCTCTGGCTCCAAGCCTTCGGTGCATATTCACTCACTTTTCTGGCAGATCAGTTGTCACTAAAGTCTGCTTTTATTAATCCAATTAGTTTTCAAAGCAATAATGGGCATAAGAAAGGTTTTCAGATGCACAACACCCAGCCTCAGAGGTTGAGTTTCTTTAGATCAACACAGTTATAGAGAATTGATGTAATTGCAGTCAGTCTGGGAGCGGAAGGACTGAAGACATTTGTTTCTTAGGGTTGCCTAAACGGAGTATGTTGGGTCTTTTATTAGTTCTCAACTGCTTCACCCATCATTCTTTGAATTCAATACTTCTGCGCTGTGCTACTAACTAAGACTTGTCATCTATAATAAGCCACGGAATGGCTGGAAGCTGTAGCCTTGGAAAGCAAAATAAACAAAACATAGGCAGTAATACATGTGTAGTTTTTTTTTCACCTTTCAAGGAGGGCCAATTCAGGCTTTGTGCAGTTTTGCTATAAAGAAATTAAGTTGACCATGGCTATATAGATGGTTAAAAGATTAATGAATTTATTCAACCATTTTTTTTATATTGTTTTGCATTAAACAGCAATTTAGAGCTTATGAACGACAAGTTACGACATGCTATATATAACATGAAAACTGGTGTCTTCCCCTTTGTGTTAATTGAGTGCTGTGTGGGACTGGTGCAAATTCCTTAATAAAAGTTCAACTACTCAGTAATAGCGTTTTTCCTAGAAACAACTACCTTTGTCGGTAGCATACATGGTAGGGATGTGCATCTCCATAACTGAGTCCGATGCAATACGCATCTCGATGCATAGCCAACAATACAATACATTAAATATACATGTGAAGCAGCTACTGATGCGATATGATTCACCCCTATTACGATGCAGTGCGATCAGATTTTGATTCGACACAGTGCGGTTCAATGCAATGGAAAAAAAATGTGATGCTATACAATTCAGCATGGTACAGACAGATAGATTGCTTTTATTTCTTTGGTTTAAACAGCCATGTTAATCTATACGCTATGTGACTCTCAGGACACACCTTGGTCTCCGTAGTGTTGTGATACGTTATATTCATGTAGCAGCAGTGGTGATGAGAGAATGCGCTTGAGAAACTGTTTAGAGAGGAGAAATCAGTCTACATATAAAATATTGGTCACAAATTATTGACAACTTTCTAAATAATGAAAGTATAGTGCATCTACCAATAATTATAAATAAATCTGTTTTTACAGATGCAAATATGTTAGAAATGATGCATTGCGATACAAATGCCAACTTGTATCCGATGCACACTTTTTTTAAATTGAAGCATTGCATCATTAAATTTTACTTACCATCCCTAATACATGTTGATCCAAATGTCTTAGGTTGGCTAATTACTGATGTTGGTTTATTAATAATTATAAAATTGATTACATTATTAAGTATCTAAACATGTGGTGCTTTTTGAGTTTGGCACAATAGGTAGCCTAGACACAGCATTATACAGTGAATATTGTTTTGAGATGTTTTAATTCCCCTATATTGATTTCGAACAGGCCCATGCTTAGTGGTCTGAGCTCTGCACTATTCCTCTAATATCCTGCATCTCCATCACCCCATGCGGATGATTGGTTAATGTTGCATGTTTCAGATGCAAAATGCATCATATAAATAATCCTATCAAATAAAATAAAAAACTAAATGATGATTGAATTTAAATTTTGGGGGATCTTCTTTTTAATAGCTGATTAATCTTCAGTTTGCTTTTGTAGATTTGAAGTATGTTGATCTATTAGAAAGTTGCATCCTATTGCAGTTAACCTGTGTTGTTCTTAGTAGCTGCTGTATCTCCTGGATACAGAATCACAGGGTTCCAAGTGAGCAGGTTTGTGTCTTTACATAACCTCTATGAGAGCAGTGGAATGCACAGTGAAAAGGGCAGATCCACACCCCCTCCGACTGTCACCCTCCCCCTCCACCGCTCACACAATCACCCTCGTCCTATCTCCCCAGTGACTTTTCAGGACAGAACTGTATGACCTCTGCCAGCCACTATTGGATGTATGGAGCAACAGGCAGGGCTGTGATTCAGGCTACTGCAAGGCTGAAGCGAGCAGCTGCCATTCACGTTTAAGAGAGCTGGTGCTCTGATAAAGACAGGCAGAGGAGTGTCCTGTGGTGGGACAGTCACTGAGCAAGATTATCCTGACCCCGGAGTGCGTACTGTCTGCCACACTGGCTCCATTAGCCGACAGGAGCATGAGAACGAAGGAGATCTCTTTACGGCAGGACCCTGATCTGAGGAAGGAGCTGGCACTGCTGGCACGCGGCTGCGACTTTGTGCTACCCTCTCGCTTTAAGAAGAGGCTCAAAGCCTTCCAGCAAGGGCAGGCAGGTTGTCTTATATGTTCTGTGTGAAGCCATCAGACTGATCTTGTTTGCTTAATGCTATTGCTGTCAGTCTCAGTGGGGATGTGATGTTAGGGCTGGGCGGTATATCGAGTTTGTACGATATATCGATGTTTTCTTTATAAGCAATATATACCGTTTATATCGATATACAGTAGTTTGATTCGAGCGCATCTGAAAATATAGCGGAGGACACCGACTGAGCTGCTGCGGAGAAAGTGCATAATCCAGTTTGTTCTAAACACGTGACAAGCTGCATATTAAGGCCTTTAAAAACTGGTAAGACATAGTATAGTTTCGTTTCGCATATTAGTTTAAGCGGCTCGGCCCGTCGTATGCTCTGCCTCTGACTGAAAGACTGCGTGTGCCGCTGACAGAGACACTAGGCTATTTGCGCTGTTTAATGTGTTTGAGATGTGCTGTCTTCCTGAATGCATAACTTGCATTTCACAGGTATATTCGCCATCTGTAAATGTTAGAAAGTCATGGAAATATTTCCATTTTGCTGTCAGGGGTGCATGAGCCTTCTGCTTTGCGATTCTCCGCTAAACTTCACACAGACTTAAGTGAACGATCGCCACCGCGTGCATGCACCCCAAACAGACGAAGCTCGATTAAATAGGAGCTCAATAATTCTGACTAAAATATAAATTTCACTGAAATATTTGTAGTTGGACAATAAATGTGACATGTAGAATTTTAAACCTACAAGTAAGTCTATTTTTATGATAGCACTGACTGTAAAGTGACTAACGGGGTAATCAAAATAGCCTAACACAACTCTGTGCTTTTGTTCTTATTTATTTTCATATTTAGCTTAGTGAATTTAACTTCCACTTTAAAAGCCTTATTTTTGTTTTTAGATTGCAATGTTAGAATGAAACATGATTTTAACCCTTTTTTGCACATGATATAATGGCTTACATGGTTACATTCACTTTATTTGTTTTCGTAGCCTTTAATATGGATTGTTTTGTTGGACAACATTAAGCAGTAAGTGATATATATTAAATACTGATTTTTTTTTTATCCAAATACAAAAATGAAAATACCAAGATATATATCGCAAATCGGCCAAAAAATACAGAGAGATGATTTTTTGCCCATATCGCCCAGCCATAGGTAGCGTCCATTAGATGTGTGATTATAGGTATGCCATTGTAGGGTTTTTTATTTATTTATTTTTTTAAATAACTGAGCGGCTAGAGGATTATCGGCGGTTTTAAGAGCATCCAAATGTTTAGCGTTGAGCAGGAGGCTCTGTCTGCCCTGTGCTGGAGTTGATGATGGTCATTCCCTTTTATAGACATGGCTGACACTGACTGGGGAAGGCAAGATTAAACGCATTCATCTCTCACAGTGGGTTAGACTGAGCAGAATTCCCTGCATGCCACTTCAGAGAAAGACTTTCCAAATGCATTAGGCTTCCAAACTTCCATGCAGGGTCCTAAAAGTTAGTGTATTTGAAAGCAAATTCTTAGCTGCTTTTTGTGCTGTTATTGATGAGTAGCAGTGGACTACTACTAGACATACGTTATGGATGTCTCTAGAATGAGATGAGGTAGTAAAATAGCTAATCTATCACAAGAGACTGAAGCAATAAGTAAATTGTCAAAAAAAAATTTGACATGTAAACAGTTCCTGAAGCTGTTGTTTACTGAGAGGGGATACGGCTGTCCATGTGATGTCTTATTACTGCATAAAATACAGCTACACAGTTAATGACAATTGAATTTTCAGTATGGCCTTGTGTGATTTATAAAACTACAAAAGCGGTATTCTTTTTGTAAATTAATGATTCTACATGTTATCTAGCTATATTGTACTGTTTTTTTGTTTTTGTTTGTTTTTTCAATTGCGTCATTGTGTAGTTGAAAATAATTTAATTACATGGTCTTGTAATGAATTTTGCTATTTTTAAAATGTTATGAAAAATCTTGGAGCTGGTTTGTTTTGTTCCTGGCTTAGAAATATTTACTGAAGAAGTTTTTTGAAATGCCAGTTGGAGAAAATAATTGTGAAAAATGTTGGAAACCAAGGCTGCTAAATAATTGGGCATTCACTGTTGCTTTCTATAATATGAAATGCGTTTGTTTATACATTTCATGTCATGTTTTGCCATGCTGAGTTAATGAAATAAATTAAATGTAATGTAATGTGAAGGCTACATTCGAGTTTTGTGGACTAAGAGGTTAATAATGGGTTTGGAATAAATGGCATATTAAAACTGGAATCACAAATGGGATCTTTCTTTTTTTTATGCCAGAATGAAGTATGACAGTGAAGGTTATGAATATCTGCTTCCATATCACAGTAACCAAATATTTGCCACCTAAAATATTTACATCTCTCAGGATAGCACGGCAGCACAGAAGGTTAGGTTGGCTGGAGCCTACATGTTCATGTGATTGTCTAATACAGAAAAGCCAAATGGTTTTGTTCAGTGTAATGTTGCTTATTCTAGAGAGTGGGCTTTGATGGAGTTTTTTTCCCTTGTTTGGAAGTTCTAGGGGGTCAAGATCTTCACAGCTGCAGCCTGACACTCAAATAGTTGAGGTTTTAAGTTACTGTGGGAAGCTGAGCCTTTGTAAAATCAGTAATAAGAGGAATTTAACCACAAGTGTTAAAAAAATTTGGGCATGAAGGACGTTTTGTCATTTGATTAAGCAATCATACTGTTGTTGTGCACAATTGTCATGTTTTCTCAAAATCCCCACCAATGTTTTAAAATTTTGCTCTTCATAGAGTTTTCATCCACCCAACTCTGGGTCATAAAGCCTGCCAATTTCAAGGTTTTTATTTTATTTTATTTTTTTTATATTTTTTTGGGTTCTTGAACGTTTGAGGCAAGGTTTTGTCAAGTCAACATCAACATTTGTCTCTGATTGTTCCTCTTCTTTTTATAAACTCTTTATAAATGCTTTAAATTGATTATTTTGTTTAGTCAGTGTTACTATATACTTGATTGTCGAATGTATAACCAGTCCAATAGTTTATTTCTGATGTTGTTTACCATACCAAGTTAATCTGTTTCCAACAGTAATGTTTGCAAGACTGAACCTGCAGTCCATCACAAGTTGTTATCAGTTTTGTAACAGTTTAAAACTGTTCTTTTTATAACATGATAGCAAATAGATTTGACACAAGGACAACAGCTTTGCACTGGTAATCACACTGTGGAGAGATTCCTGTTTAACTTCATCCAGACTCAGCCAAAAGTCATAGTTGTTTATATGTACATTATGTATTAGACCTTTTTTCTGTCAAAAGGTGGAAGAGTTTTTTTGTTTTGTTTTTTTGTTTGTTTGTTTTTTGTTTTTTGTATGTTTTAAGGAAATGTAACAAAGCTCAAGGAAAACAAATTTAAAATGCTAAACGAAAAGGTCTTACCCTTATTTTGTATTTAGTTGTCATGAATGAGTCACAAGTCATGTTTCAAACCATTATCCACGTAAAATTTTCTTATCCTTCATGTCATCACATGGAATAAAAATCCTAAAAAATATTGCAAGCCTTCTCCTTAAAGTCATCCACAAGGGTGTGCGTCTGTCAAAAAAATTTTAAACTGTGTTTTACGCACTCTGAGGCGACTTAATTAAGCCATCACTGTGAAATGCTGATTGAGGTGAAATTTTCAGAGCAACCGTATATCTCTCCCACGATGAGTCTTGTGGCTAATAGTTATTATTTCTGTCTTTTTCAGCAAGCGCAGGCTAAGAAAGAGGAGCCTGTTACACCAGCTTTAAGTGAAAGCATTCCAAAGTTCTACTTCCCTCGAGGACAGCCCCAGGCCAATATCAACATAGACAATCTGATTTCCAAGATAGAAAAAACATTTTCTCAATTTCCTGATGAAAGAGTCACTTTAAAAGACATGGGGCTGGTCGCCAAGGTAAGTGTGGTTTGTAACGTGCCACCTTTATCCGTTCATCAAATTGTTCTTTTTGTGTAACTAACGTATAACTGTTTACAAGTTTGAAGGTTTTACTTTTCCTGTAGCCAGTGGAAAAATATCACCACTGTTTATATGTTGAATTACTTATTCTGAATAGAACCCGTCTAGGTAAACGACGGGATTCAGGAATTTAAACAAAATGATTTATAAACATAATCATTGCTAATTAGCCCCATTTATAGTTTCTACAGCACATGTGAAAGATGTAGTCATAATGTCCAAGCACTTAACAGAAACCTCTGATTGAGCTCAATTGCCCGTTTATGAGAGAAAGGTTATAGTCTTGCATTTTATTTTTGAACTCTACTGTAACATTCAAATCTCAAAACTTTGCGGTCTGTTTGGCGCTTATTGTTGGCATTTTGAAATTCATTACGTCTTGATCTATTTTGTCATCCTGACATTGCAGTAACAATCTATTTCTGTGTGACACTTTTGTCTCCCTGCAGGCCTGCGAGTGCCCACTCTATTGGAAAGCTCCATTGTTCCATGCTGCCGGAGGAGACAGGAGGGGATATGTGTCCGTTCACAAGTTTGTGGCAATGTGGCGAAAGTAAGACAATAGTTCTCTTAACAGTGCCCTCTCATATTAATATCGGCAGGGGTCAATGGCTGCACATGGTGCTTTTTAACAAGTGTGTGAATGTCCTCTTATCAAGAGCTGAAGTACAGTGAGCTCTATGTGTACGATTTTGGTGATATTATTATTTTGTACAATGATACTGCTGTTTATTTTAGGTGTCCCTGCATTGCTTTGTGATTTCTTTATTTTTTTATTTTTGTCTGTGGCTGTCTTGTCAAAAACTCATTCAAGTTTTTAACTGAGGGGATGTGAAAATTCTGCAGAGAGCCGTGATATACACTACAATTTCCTTAAAATATAATTTAATGAAAAAAACACATAGCTATATGATATACCTTCTATATCATTAATGTACCACATCTAGGAAAACATTTACGTTCATATTTTTAATGAGATTAGTGTTTGGCTGGGTGGGCGGTCTATGAATCTGTAAAGGTTGAAAACTCTTGTTTTAAATCATTATTCTTCCATCATTGCATGTCAACTGGCTGAGCGTGAATTCTGGAGCCTCATTTGTAGATTCCAATAATCCAAAGACATATATTTGAAGTGAAGGGTTTTGGAGACCATATTGCTCGTTGAAAGGGTGAGAGGGAGCCTGAAACCATCTGTTTCCTCCCCACAGAGTGCTTCAGACCTGTCATGATGACACATCCAAATTTCTTCACCTTCTGGCCAAGCCTGGCTGCAATTATTTGGAACAAGAGGACTTTATTCCATTCCTGCAGGTACAGAGTTCTGGAATAGAGACCTACCACTGAGAACACAGACACACACAGGTCAAAATGCACCGAGCATTGATGATTTTAGCATTATATTATTTGCTCTCATTCCTTTTTTTATGTACTTGCAAAATTCCAAATGTGACGCTTAACGTTATGAAATAATTGTGTGCAGAAGTGCGTTCTTTGAGTTCAGTGATGGACATGTCATTTATATTCACTGGCAGGATTGGCCGTGCACACTAGAGGAGATGTATTCTGGCGTCCGCACTTTAATTTGTATTGTGCAGCTTTAGCAATTGCTTTGACCGTTTTGATGAATGAAAAAAGTATTGTTATGGAGTAGATTGGCCTGTTCCCGTCTGCTCCTTTACAGCAGTGATTTATGTGTTTTTCTACTGTTTAATTTCACATGGGGAAGGGTCAAAGAGTCCCGCACCTCCCCCCAAAATAAGTTGTCGTAATTTATCGCCTTTTACGCATATATACCTGTATTTGACTATGAAACATGCATGAGTAAAATCTTTGTTTCTCTGCTGAAGAATGCACTAGATGGGAAAGCCAGCAGGCCATATGTATGCAGAGAGTGAGACTGGCTGAAACTGATGCACAAGCTAAAAACTGGACTTGGCCTTAAAATCACCCCTTTGTTCTTAGAAGTTTAATACCTTTAACATTTCCACACATCTTGTACCAACGCATTAGCCTCTGCAAGTGGACAGACTAAAATGATTCGCCTTTTCTCTGTAATCTAATCCAGAGCCTCTTTGCACACAAATGGATTTAACATTGCTGTTTTTTTCTTCTCTTGTAAGCCGTGTCAGTTATTATATGCTGACTTTAATGTTATATTGGTGTGTGAATCATTTCTATACCTTTTTTTTTTTAAGGATGTGGTGGATTCACATACAGGTCTGGCATTTCTAAAGGAGGCTTCAGACTTTCACTCACGCTACATTACCACTGTAAGGAATACTTCCAGTTGTGTATTTTTCTAGCAATTCAAATGTTTTTTGTATATTAAGCATGGATTTGCACCATTAACTAAAACCTCAAATAACCTGAACAGACGTTGTGTATATACACTGTTATATTTTTGGTGCACCATAAGTCTGGACGTTTAATTTCACATGGGGAAGGGTCAAAGAGTCCCGCACCTCCCCCCAAAATAAGTTGTCGTAATTTATCGCCTTTTACGCATATATACCAGTATTTGACTATGAAACATGCATGAGTAAAATCTTTGTTTCTCTGCTGAAGAATGCACTAGATGGAAAAGCCAGCAGGCCATATGTATGCAGAGAGTGAGACTGGCTGAAACTGATGCACAAGCTAAAAACTGGACTTGGCCTTAAAATCACCCCTTTGTTCTTAGAAGTTTAATACCTTTAACATTTCCACACATCTTGTACCAACGCATTAGCCTCTGCAAGTGGACAGACTAAAATGATTCGCCTTTTCTCTGTAATCTAATCCAGAGCCTCTTTGCACACAAATGGATTTAACATTGCTGTTTTTTTCTTCTCTTGTAAGCCGTGTCAGTTATTATATGCTGACTTTAATGTTATATTGGTGTGTGAATCATTTCTATACCTTTTTTTTTTTAAGGATGTGGTGGATTCACATACAGGTCTGGCATTTCTAAAGGAGGCTTCAGACTTTCACTCACGCTACATTACCACTGTAAGGAATACTTCCAGTTGTGTATTTTTCTAGTAATTCAAATGTTTTTTGTATATTAAGCATGGATTTGCACCATTAACTAAAACCTCAAATAACCTGAACAGACGTTGTGTATATACACTGTTATATTTTTGGTGCACCATAAGTCTGGACATTTTACAGATCAGCACTGTCTTGGTGCTTTTTCTGCCATTCTGCTCTCTTTGACAGCCATATCCCACCGAATGATTGAGAGATTATTCTCAGGAGCTGTAACCAGGTACCATCTCTCATTTTTCAGACATTCTTTTGTTTCTCTCCAATTTTTGAAAGCTTGCGTGTCGCATTATTATAGATTTTGTGAGTGCTGTGGTTAAATTATACTCTGATGCTCAGGGACAGAAAGGTTCACAAAGAGGTTCACAAACTGAGCTACACTGACTTCGTATGGTTCCTCATATCTGAGGAGGACAAAAAGACTGAGACCAGGTAACTGAAATTACCTCTTTCTTTATTGCTTTTTTCCCCCCAAAATGATAGGACTGCAACTATCCGCTTTCTTGATAATTAATCAATTCTTTCTTTGATTAATCTGATAAAACAATTTCCCCAAAAAATGGAACATTAAATATATGTGAAAATTCAAGGCTATAAAAACAAAATTAAACCAACTTTGAATGAATATCATTTTAGTTACATTTACAGTATTATTTACATAATCTGCTTGTTGATTGTGTAGCATAGAGTACTGGTTTCGCTGTATGGATCTGGATGGGGATGGAGTTCTGTCCATGTATGAGCTGGAGTACTTCTACCAGGAGCAGTCTCAGAAGCTTGAGGCCATGGCCATTGAACCACTGCCTTTCGAGGACAGCCTGTGCCAAATGTTAGATATGGTTAAGCCAGAAATCCCAGGTATTGTTTGAAATGATGAATAACTTAATGTGTTGGATTGAATTTCCTAGACTTTGCATGCTCATCTGTCATCATTCTGAAGTAGTCACACATCCTAGCTAAAGTGAGCAAAACCATAAGATTACTTATGACGTGTTTGCTTTATATTTTTTGCCAGGAAAAATCACTCTCAGGGACTTGAAGAGATGTAAACTTTCCCATATTTTCTTTGACACCTTCTTCAACGTTGAGAAGTACCTAGACCACGAACAGAGGGATCCCTTACTGGCTGCAAGGGTAAAGAATAACATGATTTATATAATTGTATGGTTGTTTTGGTCACTTTGATGATTTAATACTATTGCTGTTCTGCATTTGTAAATTTATAGGATGCTGAGACAATGGGACAGGAGATTTCTGACTGGGAGAAATATGCTGCAGAGGAGTATGATAACTTGGTAGCTGAGGAAACTGCAAACGAGCCGTACAACGATTGGTAAGACTGCGTTTCTCACAGTTGAACTGCCCACAGACCAAAATATTATCACTGTGCAGCATCATAGATGAGCTAACAACGCTGAACTTCAGCTGCGAGCAGCCTCTAAACTGTACAGGACATCACCTCATGCAGCAGTTTTAATAACATCAGTCCACGTTCGTCATTTGCTGCATTGTCACTGCACTAAATCAGTGATCAGAGGGCTGATGAGGTATTATGTGACGCTTTTAGGATCAGCACAGACTTCTAATGACAGGATGAGTAGAGTTTAAACGGGTATGACGCTGTAGGTGCGGGGGGTTGAGGTAGGGCTGGACGATATGGCCAAAATTTATATCACGATATATTTCTTAATTTCGGTCGATACGATATAATTCCGATATCGATATGAACACTATTTATCTGAAATAGAAATCTTTTGTAACATTATAAATGCCTTTATCATCATTTTAAGCATCCTTGCTAAATAAAATTATTAATTTCTATAATTTCTTTCCCCAAAAATGTATAAAAATTATACTGAATGGAATAGTGTATAATGTTACAAAAGCTTTTTATTTCAGATAAATGCTGATCTTTGGATCTTTCTATTAATCAAAGAATCCTGGAGAAAAAAAAATTTACTCAACTGTTTTAAGTATTGATAATCAGCAAATCGGGATATTAGAATGATTTCTGAAGGATCATGTGACACTGAAGACTGGAGTAATGATGCTGAAAATGTAGCTATGTATGATCACAGGAATAAATTACATTTTAAAATCTATTCAAAATAGAAAGCAATTTTAAATAGTAAAATTTTGAAATATTTTTACTGTTTTTGCTGTACTTTGGATCAAATAAATTCAGCCTTGTTGAGCAGAAGAGAATTCTTAAAAATCTTACTGTTCAAAAACTTTTGACTGGTAGTGTAGGCTGATTATTCTTATAGATTGAAACAAATGTGCTTCAGCCAGAAAAAAAGGGTATGAAAAGTGCTCCGAGTCGCTGCAGAAAACAAAAAAAATCGAACAATAAGAAATGCTGGAAATGTTACTGGAGACCAAGGTTATTATAATTTAGCATTTTTTAATTCGTTTTATTTTAATACCATTTTCAAATTTGCAATAAAATTTTGTTTAGTTTTTATTGGTTTCATTAATAATTTTGTTAGTTTTAGTTTAGTTTTTATTTTTTGAACACATTTCTATTTAGTTTTTATATAGTTTAGCTTCTTAAATAGTAAAAATATTTCAACATTTTACTGTTTTTGCTGTACTTTGGATCAAATAAATTCAGCCTTGTTGAGCAGAAGAGAATTCTTAAAAATCTTACTGTTCAAAAACTTTTGACTGGTAGTGTAGGCTGATTATTCTTATAGATTGAAACAAATGTGCTTCAGCCAGAAAAAAGGGTATGAAAAGTGCTCCGAGTCGCTGCAGAAAACAAAAAAAAATCGAACAATAAGAAATGCTGGAAATGTTGCTGGAGACCAAGGTTATTATAGTTTAGTATTTTTAAATTCGTTTTATTTTAATACCATTTTCAAATTTGCAATAAAATTTAGTTTTTATTGGTTTCATTAATAATTTTGTTAGTTTTAGTTTAGTTTTAATTTTTTGAACACATTTCTATTTAGTTTTTATATAGTTTAGTTTCAGTTTTAGTAATTAAAGTTTATTAGATTTAACAGATCACTTCCAGAGCGCAGGCCAAAGAAAGACTTAAGCTAATTTAACCTTAGTGATGCAAACGTCTAGCGACACCAAATTAAAGCATGCTGAGATTGATTAGATGGTAAAAGTATACAAATACACATCAAAATTAAGCAGTCATGCATTTTTAAATCTACACAAGTTGCGCTTACATTATGAATGATAAATGTGTGTTGTGATAGTTAATTTGAAAATAAATGTAGCTAATTTCTTTATATTATAGCCTA
>NW_015505412.1:1810131-1815420 GCF_001515645.1 Sinocyclocheilus grahami
ATGGCCTCACCTGGTTACTGTTTAGATCATCACATTACAGATTAAAGTATGTTTTACAGTTTCAGCATACTCCAGTTTTGTCAGGTGTCTTTTCAATGGCATGCGTTTACATGTCAGTTCCTTAACTCTTTTGCCCTCTAGTTGGTTCTAGAAGTTTTTTCCCGCATGTGTAGCTTCTCCATATGAATATCCTCTGTCCAATTTTCATTACGTTTTAAGCGTCCAATCGAAGTACAGGATTGTGTATGTTATAAATTCCATTATAAAGGTATGAACTGCTCTTCCCAAGTATTGTGAATGATATAATTGAGTAAGTCTGTTGCAAAACATTCAAACTAAAAGGGCTGGGTGAAATGCATTTTGTCATTTTAATTCAATGTACAATTTTTTGCTTTCTTTTCAGCTGTGATAATGTTCTAGACCCAATTGATGACATTACATATGCTTTTGACCTGCGGAATGAGAAGAGACATCTCTTTGAGATCCCCAACCCTCACTGTAACCTGGACCTGGATGAATATGAATACGAGGATGATTTTGAATAACAGCCACCACCACACAACACAAGTAAGGCTACCATCTGCTAGTGTGTAGAACAGGAAGTGGACCAATCCTGCTCTCCGGTACTGATGTCGCCTGGTTCAGCTAACCAAGGCTTGAGTGTACAGATACGCTCCCCCAGCCGCTGGATACCAGACAGTAAACCAGCAGTCTGACGAGGATCTGTTTAGCAAGACAGATCGTGCTGGCCCAGTCTATCTGTCAGTCTGACATCAATACACAACCAGCTTTCTGAAACAAATGTAGCTGCACTGTAGGTTTTAAGCAACTACACTGGAACCAAACGATACCAGACAGTAAACCAGCAGTCTGACGAGGATCTGTTTAGCAAGACAGATCGTGCTGGCCCAGTCTATCTTGTCAGTCTGACATCAATACATCAGTACACTTGAAATATTGAATGTGCACTAAGTTTATAAATATTTCAATATTTTTATGCACCGAATTGGCCAATAAGACATTCCAGAGATTCACCAAAGTGATTTCAGCTTGATTTCATGGATGGCTTATTTCTCATGGAGCTCTGTCGACTTGCCTTATGTGTTTGAGGGTCACATTAATATGAAATAATGCAGCAATTAGACTCTGACATTTTACTGTCTGTGTGAGAAGTGTTTCTAAATTATAATGTATTTGTAAATATTTGTTTGCCTCGTTTGTTCTAAACCTTTAGGCTTTAGTCCAGCTAAATGTTTTCAACAAATTACGTTTGTATTATTTCTGTAGAAGTGCTTCCTAACAATGTACTTTTATTATTGTAAAAATGAACTTTTTCTTGTTTTAAAGAGTTAAATAAAGTATTAAGACAAAAGTCACACATTCGCTGCAGGATGTTATTGCTCTTTAATTAAAGTTCATTTATAAATTTCTGCAAGTCAAATTAATTTGAAATAATTATGGAGCAACCTGTTTTAATTTAAGTAGAAGGCATAAACATAATAGCTGTGACAACGCATCAAATAAAAAAAAATACAGTTGCTTCTCCACAATTTACAACACGGGTGTAGCTTATTTGAATACCTGAATAAACCACATTATGATTCAGCAATGCACAACAAAATGTATATATGTGTGGTCTAAAAGTATACAGGGCAACAAGTATTAAAAAAAGATTGGTCAAATTGCAATATTTTTTTTTTTGCGCTACAATTAGCAGTAAATGAGTGTTTTATACATCAAGATTTGAAAGTGCATCATTCTGTCTTTTTAAGCCCACATAGGCCGTGCAAAAATTTCATCGATAGCAATGCACCATGAATTTACATTCTTTACAGATATTTCAGCACCGCCTTATTAGATCTGAATCTGATCATGATTATCATTTTAAATGGCACCATTTATTTATACAGGGCATTATGTAGTGCGAATGGTGTCCTTTACCAGTAAATACAAAACAAAAAACAGATCCATGATTACAACATTAGCCATCAATATCTACAGTATCCACATCCACTTCATCACTGCTCCTTAGAACTTTATCAGACACGAGACTGCTGGTCAGCTGCTCTCTGCTCAGTGGGGCTTGTTGGACTTTTGAGTCTTCGGAACTTCACATGGAAGAAAAATTCAATAGTACGTTACTCAATTGACTTACTTTTCACACTGTCAATAAGGGTTTATTGACCTCACCTTTTCAGAAGCTCATTTCCCTTTGGTTCTGAAGAGGGGGAAAGAAACCTTTGGTCCCCTGTTAAAAACAGAAATGGATCAATTATAATATTAAACTTCACATAAAATTAATAATCTTTAGTAACACTACTTTAATTTAATACCCTAAATTGTTTGTGGATATATTTTCTGATAGTGACATCAGCAAATACTGCTGCATTGTTATTTTGACCAGCTGACTTGCAAATTAAAGCATGCTATGTTTCACCAATTGTTTTAATAATTTTTTATAATTATATATGTATAATTTGCAAGGCTTAAAGTTCTCCGGCACGCGGTGTTTGGCTGCAAAAAAAAAAAAAAAGATAGTCGTCCTACATTTAAAAACACTTGTTGATATCACGTTCGAGTTCATGCGTTCGCCTACCAATGTATGAGAGGAACACAGCTTTCACTCTCAACCAAATTAACATTTCTAGCCAATCCGAAGTTTTTGCTCTTATATAAACACGAGATGTGCATAATAGTATCCAATTGCAGAGTCGCAGCTGATGAATGGAAAAGAAGCCTGGGTCTCGAGCGTGACGCATTGAAAAAGCTGCGAGGCGCAATGGTCAAAAGATTTCCATCTAGTGTCATATTTACATAGAAAAGCTATCAAAAAAGCAGCGGAGCGTTGTAAACAGCTCAGAGTAATCATGCCATCTCCATAAGAACGATATGATTGCCAGAACGAATTTACCTGTATTTTTGAAAAGGTCCTGTTCGCACATGATCTCTTAATGGTAATTTACCAGTAAAGACTGTGTGTGTGAAAGGGGCTAAACTCTTCCTCTGCATATGCGGTGAGTTTGGGTTACATTCATCTGGGAAAACTCACTTTGATTCGGGGCAGGTGTTGTGCCGAATTCTGCACCCCTGCCAGATTATGCTCCCCCTCCTTGAAATCGCTACCTGATTGCCTAATCCCCACACCTACTCCTAAACCTACCAATACTAGGCGGTGCATAATCTGGCAGGGTGCAAATTTCAGCACTACGGTTTAGTGTCGAAATTTGCACCCTGCCAGATTATGCACCCCCTAGTATTGGTAGGTTTAGGAGTAGGTGTGGGGGAGGGGTTAGGATTAGGGGTGGGGTTGGGATTAGGCAATCAAGTAGCGACTTCAACGAGGGGGTGCATAATCTGGCAGGGGTGCAGAATTCGGCACAACACCGACTCCAGGCATGGGCAGGGGTGGGCTAAACCCACCCAAATGTCACGTCTTTTTATTTTATGCAGTGATTAAAATCAATCTGAAGTGGACTGTATTTTAATTTGCACCCTGCCAGATTATGCACCGCCTAGTATTGGTAGGTTTAGGAGTAGGTGTGGGGGAGGGGTTAGGATTAGGGGTGGGGTTGGGATTAGGCAATCAAGTAGCGACTTCAACGAGGGGGTGCATAATCTGGCAGGGGTGCAGAATTCGGCACAACACCGACTCCAGGCATGGGCAGGGGTGGGCTAAACCCACCCAAATGACACGTCTTTTTATTATATGCAGTGAGTAAAATCAATCTGAAGTGGACTGTATTTTAAGAAGTTTAAGATATAGCTGTACTCTGCACCAACAATAATAAAATAACACCAGAAAATTGCAGCATTTTCTTTTATTAGCTGAATGCAAGGCGCGCTGAATTCATGCGGAGCTTCAGTCTGTTGCAGAAAAGCAGAGGCTTACAACGAGCGAAAACGGGCAGAAATATTTGCGCGCTATTACGGGGAGTTTAATAGGTTACATGGATATGTATCATAGCCTACCACTGAAATTACCTGAGCGGTTTTAATGTTTTAAAAAACCCGCTCATATAATAACGTGCATGTACGGGGCAAGAGCATAGGCTAAGCAGTTCAGTTGAAAGCTTACCCCTTTTGGATTGCTGTTAATGCTGAATGTAACAATGAAAACTGAAAGTAAAGAGCTTGTATGGTGAAAGTTGCGTTCGTTGCAGCAGTCGGCTCGACTGTATAAGAAACGTAGCGTTCCCCGACATAAACGACCAACAATATCCAGTGATGCAAACTATTCGACTTTTTTTGTCAAATTCCACGGTTTTGAATGGAAAGTAGGTCTTCCATTTACATAATTCATGTAATTTATAATTGATTATGATGACAATTTTTTGCGTTTTCAGCGTCAAATTCCACGGTTTTGAATGGAAAGTAGGTCTGCCATTTACATAATTCATGTAATTTATAATTGACTATGATGAACATTTTTTGCGTTTTCAGCAATGCAACTGAAATTGAATGGGTGCATATTTTAAAATAAAAATAGCCTATTATTTGCAGTTCAGATTGATTATTTTACAAAAATTCTTATTGTTCTTTTACTGTTTTTTTTCCCTTTTTTTAAATGTATTCCCCTAAATCCATTTCAATCCTTTATTTATTTAGTTTCTTTAAATAAATACTATTACCATAGTGGTCTGGTCTTGTTTGGTTTAAATAAGAAAGTTAGTTGAAAAGAGTCACCAGTGTAGAAACAATGATCCAGAGAAAGAGAACAAAGAGGGCTTTTTTTGCTATTCAATAAAGGAAAAATGTTTATTTTGCTGTGAAAGTGCATGATATTCTAGGCTGCCCATGAAAGCTTTTTTTCAGTGTACATATAATATAGTTAATATAGCAATATGTACAGTATAAATATTTTCTAGACTATGTGATGATATGACGGCTAAAAAATGCCCACCCAGGATATCTGCCAGCCCACCCTTCTATAGCAGTCAAGAATCGGGCCTGACTTGATTTGTAACGTAAAACATTTAAACCTATGCCAACACAGGAGAATACATAAACATATTTCTAAATATGCGATTTATTGTACAGTGCGATTTCAAAATAAAAGTTTACGACTTTGCATGTGGCCAAATATTAAAATTAAATGGATTTAAACGTCGTTGAGTCACATAAAACATCACCAGGCCGTTGGCGCCCTCTGCAGGTATTTGTTATAATATAAGCATATTACATTACGTATTCAACAATGTTGTTCAATAAAACCATGGTTTTGATACTTTATTTGAGGCCAATTATTATTGCCTTTATATATAAATATAGTCATATTAAAGCCTGTTTTTC
>NW_015505412.1:1815584-1818844 GCF_001515645.1 Sinocyclocheilus grahami
ATTTATTGTACATCGCAATTTCAAAATAAAAGTTTCTGACTTTGCATGTGGCCAAATATTAAAATTAAATGGATTTAAATGTTGAATCACATGAAACCTCACCAGGCCGTTGGCGCCCTCTGCAGGTATTTGTTATAAATATAGGCATATTACATTATGTATTTAACAGTGTTGTTCAATAAAACCATGTACTTGGTTTTGATACTTTATTTGAGGCCAATGATTATTGCATCATCATTACTTTATAAATATAGTCATATTAAAACCTGTTTTTCCACTTAGTTCTATTTGTATTACTAAAATATATAAGATTATTTGTCAAAATAATCAGTAGATTACTTGATTAGCAAAACATAAGGAAAGCGATAACTTTGCCATAGTATCCTTTCAAATGTTACATTTGCCACAGCCATTGCATTCTTTGCATGTGCTACACTTTATTTGTACCATTTTGTTTTATTAGTTTATTTATTAGAATTTGAAAGATAATAACAATATTGATTGATTAGTGAGATCTGATTTTAGTCCTTGAAAACCAAAAAAATAATGCAAGTCCTTGAAAGTCCTGGAATTTTATCTTGTAGTATCTGTACAAACCCTGTTTAAGTTACCAGTTCTTGGACCATTTTAATGTTTTTGTTGTTGTTAATTGAACTGAACTGTAGTTTTCTGTAGTAAACGGTCTTTGTATATTTCCTATTTTATATTAATTTCCTAGTATTTAATTTACCATTATTTCTTTTGAACAAAGCAATTTCAGAAAATTCATGTTTTAGATTGTAGGTCATCTTGTACCCTGTCAAGGACAAAGCTAACCAGCAAAACTTGATATCAAAAGCATCCTAAATGTTACATGTGTTTGCACCATATTGTAATGAGTAAACTTTCTTGGTATTGCTGTTTCAAATATCCCACCATCTGTAGTCTGAGCCTGTCAAGGGCTAATGGCAATGGCAGATACGTTACTAGTTAGTTTCTTTTTTTGTTTGCCAAATAACCCTGTGTATGTGTCTTCCCCCGCAACCTCCAACCCCCAGAAAAAAGTTCAGACTCAGGATTTTATTTTTGCTTTAACCTGATTTGTTTTATTAATTTATACTATTATGAATAAATGTAAATATATATATATATATATATATATAAACACACAATTAAAATTATGTATACAAGTGTAGTATAAATTTAAACATTTTAATTATAAAATCAACCTAAAATATAAATATTAACCTAAAGTCTTGATGTTGAAAAAGTTATTGCCCATGTTATTTGTCACCAACCCTTTTACATATTGCATTATTAAAAACCTGGACCTCAGAAGTGACCTGCTGAGAGTTCATACCTTCAGAGTTGACTTGTTTGACGGAGGGTGATCTGGAGCGGTTGCTGAGGGAGGGCTGTTTGTTAGTGTCAGAGCTGATGAAGGAGATGGCATCTTCTCCCTCAGCCGTGCCCATCAGAGACGTTCTGTAGTAAATCAGCGGCATCCAGCTCTCCTCTCTGTTGTTAATGACCAGCTCACCAGCAAACTTCTGCAAATAACTGTAGCTGGGGAAGAGACGACCAGTTTAAAGATGTTAAGATCCAGATTGCTAGATGTCAAGCTTGCAGAATTAATTTTGTTTTAACTTTAACTTACATAGTCTTCTTGTCAGGTTTGAGCAGTTTGCTGGAGAATTCGCTGAGGATGGTGAGGTATGAGATGTACGGCGGAGAGTGTTTCTCAGACTGCTGAACGAACCCTTTGAAAATAAACTCAATGCTGTCCCTGCACAGAGAAACCAGTAAGAGAACATTTCCTTTTAAGACCTGAATATTCCTTCTCCTATCTATCTAAATTTGAATCCTAATATAAGAACTACAGCTGGCTGGAAAATGAATTTCTCAGGCCTGAAATAACCAAAGACAGGACTCTTCTGTACTGGCTAAATGGAGCCATGCGGTGCAGCATCTTGACAAAACTATTTTTATTTGCGGTCAAACATAGCAATCAGTCTGTTTTAGCTGTGTCACTATTCCAGACATGTGACGTGAACTCACTGACACCGAGTCAGCAGCAGAGTGGACTGCACTACCTGTGGATCATGGCCAGGGACTCGCGGGATTTGATCTGGTCCCATCCGAAGGTGAGTGAGAAGCGTCTGGCCAGCTCCTTGATGCTGCTGTATGTCTGGACCCTGGAGCTGCAGGTGTTTCCTCTGTCCTGCTCCTGTTTCAGCCTCAGATACAGCTGAACACACACAGAAAATGTATGGAAGTCCATGCACATGACAGATTATAGAAAATCTGTCCTTATTTCTATTGCATTATTAATGATTAGCTGTGATCACAAATATATTGCAGCTTCATTTTTCTCTGTGTAAAAGAGGGGAACTTTTGTATGTATGCTATATATTAGCATATATACAAAATACATTGATTATATTTTTGTGGGGATTATGATGGACATTCGCACTCCAACATAAGATATCTGATATTATATATATATATATATATATATATATATATAATGAAATAAACATGCTTTAATTGATAGTGCATATGCATAATTACATTAGTGTAAGATAAACATGACCTGTCATATGATAAAAGATGTGATAAATATTAATGAAATAATATTTAATAATAAGTTTAAAATTCTGAATAGTCTTTTTTACATTATTGTAATATTTAATCATGGAGCAGCTTACACTTCACTATAATTAAATATTATAATTAGATTAACATGTTTAATATGGCTACTATGGTACTATAAATTTCCAGTATACTGGATGTCAAAGTTCTATTGTCTAAAATATACTTTTTTATTTTTTACACATTTAATAACTGTAATAATCTTATAATTACAATGTACAAATTTTCAATGAAATATGTTCACTACACTACCATTTAGTAAGATTTTTTTAATGAATAAAAGAAATGAATACTTTTATTCAGCAAGGATGCATTAAATTAATCAAAAGTGAATGGAAAGAATTTTACATTGTTACAAAAAAATAACATTTAAAATAAATATTGTTCTTTTGAACTTTCTATTCATTGGAGAATCTAGGTTTCCACATATATAAAAAGCAGCGCAACTGTTATCAACATTGATAATAATATTTAAAACTGATAACAGAACTGCATCTTGATATCAGCATATTAGAATGATTTTCTGGAGGATCATTTGACACTGAAGACTTGGAATAAATAACTTTTATATATATATATATATATATATATATATATATATATATATATATATAAATATATAATATATA
>NW_015505412.1:1819332-1843199 GCF_001515645.1 Sinocyclocheilus grahami
ATAAACGAGGCATTTGTTGCATCCAGTGGGGACATAATTACGGATTATAATGACTTATACTGTCTTTTTACGCATTGCATTGTGCCGCGTAAACATAAAACCATGTCTGCATTTGTGATTGCAGAAATGACAAACAAGCAGCGCTACTCTACACTGCTCAAAACTCGCATTTGAATCTTCAGTGGCAAATTCTTTATATATAAAAAACAGTCTGTCAGTCAGAACAGCCGGCATTGTAGTCTACTCTACCAGGATCAGGAAACCGTCCTCCATAAAATGCGCTGGACACATCTGAATATTTGGGTTGAACTGTTCTGGAACAGTGTTGTAAATACAACTTAACCACTGATTTCTAGTCGTGTCCTCGCGGCAACCACATGTGACGACCCCCGGGCTGGACTCTGCTTCGTCCACGGTGAAAGCCGATCCGGCGATGGCGGCGGCAACAATGGCGGCAGCAACAATACTACAGCGAGAATAAAAGTTACACCTTCTTTCTTTGCGTCAACATTTGGGCGGCGTTATGCAAATCTTCCCACATTGTGACGTAGACATGTGGAGGCGTGTTAGAACGAGTCGTTTTAGGTAGGCGTGGTTGACTCTTAACTTTTATAAAGAATATCTCTTTGGATTTGAGACTTTAGTCTTTGCAACTTTACAGATCTTCTTTGTGCACCAAGAGCTTGTAACACTTTAAAGAGAAAGGTAAAATTGAAATCACATCATATGACCCCTTTAAATATATTAATGGAAGCATTGCTCATTCATACATACATGAATTCATACAACAGCTCTTTAGACTTTGCTTTGTTCTAATATATATATATATTTTATATTGTTTATATGTGTGTGAGCAATGCTTCCATGTCGTTCCTAAGCACAGGATCTACCATTAAGCTATCCAAGTAGTGAAAGAGCTGCTAGAACGTTCCCCCACTGAGCATGATGTGATGGCAGGAGAGTGGATTCATTGTGTCTCTGAGGTGTCGACAGCTGCAGGGGCCCATCAGAGAGCAGAGAGCACAGGGGCCTGGGACAACCGGCTGAGCAGATGTGCTATGCAGAGGCACGTCACATGAGAGAGAGCGCCGGTGAAGGACTGCAGCATCCATACCTGCTGAAGGCACTGCACCAGCGTGCGTGCGCTTTCCATCTTGTCCATCTGCCGTGTCCTGTTCAGGGTCTCTTTGATGATGTCGCCGAAGTCATTGTAGTACTGCAGGGGAGATGTGACAGCAGTGAGCGATACAGGCTCCATGTCTGCCATATGGCTTCACGCCTAGGAATGCAAGCCTGTGGCATACTGAAAGCACGTTACCCATAAGTCTGTCTGGCCCTCAGGATAAGACTCTGGAAGTGTAGCCTATTAGTCATGAGAGGTTTAAGATTTTTTTTGTTGTTGTTTTTTGAACTTCTAATATGGTGACAATTATGCTCAAACATACCAAAATACCATACATATATCATACAATGTATCATACTTCACTTCATGACTTCATTATTAGAAGAATAATCAAGGTCAAAACCATTTTGTGAAGTCAATTATCACAGATAACTGACAGCAATGCAGCATCACGCTTGCATTTTTGTTAAAGAAATTACTTTTTAAAGAATTCTTCTTTAAAAGAACTTCGCTAATATAACACTTTATAAAGAGTTAAGATATTTAGTTGTCCAAATGATCCTGCTGAGAATCATCTCCTCTGATTTTAGGATTTTAGTTTATATATATATATATATATATACACTTACCATTCATAACTTTGGAGTGGGTAAGATTATTAAATGTTTGTAAAAGAAGTCTCTTATACTCGCTCACCAATGCTGCATTTATTTTGATCAAAAATACAGTAAAAACACTAATATTGTACAATATTATTAAAATTTAAAACAATTTTTATATTTTTATATATTTTACTATGTAATTTTTTTCCTGTGATACAAAAGCAGAATTTTGCAAAGCTGAAATTTCAAATTTTTCATGATTCTTTGATGAAAGGTCTACAGAACAGTATTTATTTAAAATATATTTTTGTAACATTATAAACGTCTATACTGTCACTTCTAATTAATGTGTTTTTTTATAACACATTAATTAGAAAAAAACATTTAACCCCCCCCCCCAAAAAAACATTTAATCACCCCAACCTTTTGAACAGTAGTGTATGACAAGACAATGTTTACACAGTTTCCATGTTTTGGCTTCTGGAACATATTTACCTTGCATTATTGATTAAATATTTAAACATTAAAATCAAATCATACTAAAGTATCAGTAAATGTATGTTTTAAATATGTTTTTATACTGTCAATTACTATTTAATTTTTTTTGTGAAGAAAGTATGCAGTTTGTACATGTAAACGGTGCTTTAATGATAGTTAAATATTATACTTAATGATAAAGCTTGAGCTGCATATTTTACCCTGGACCACAAAACCAGTCTTAAGTCGCTGGGTTTGTAGCAATAGCCAAAAATACATTGTATGGGTCAAAATTATAGATTTTCCTTTTATGACAAAAATCATGTAAAGATCATGTTCCATGAAGATATTTTTTACATTTCCTACCGTAAATATATAAAAACGTCATTTTTGATTAGTAATATGCATTGCTAAGAACTTCATTTGGATAACTTTAAAGGCGATTTTCTCAAGATTTAGATTTTTTTGCACCCTCAGATTCCAGATTTTCAAATAGTTGTATCTCTGCCTAATATTGTCCTATCCTAACAAACCATACATCAATGGAAAGCTTATTTATTCAGCTTTTAGATGTATACATCTCAATTTTGAAAAATTGACATTTAAGGTTTTGTGGTCCAGGGTCACATACAGTGGGTACGGAAAGTATTCAGACCCCCTTAAATTTTTCACTCTTTGTTATATTGCAGCCATTTGCTAAAATCATTTAAGTTATTTTTTTTTCCTCATTAATGTACACACAGCACCCCATATTGACAGAAAAACACAGAATTGTTGACATTTTTGCAGATTTATTAAAAAAGAAAAACTGAAATATCACATGGTCCTAAGTATTCAGACCCTTTGCTCAGTATTTAGTAGAAGCACCCTTTTGATCGAATACAGCCATGAGTCTTTTTGGGAAAGAGGCAACAAGTTTTTCACACCTGGATTTGGGAATCCTCTGCCATTCCTCCTTGCAGAGCCTCTCCAGTTCTGTCAGGTTGGATAGTAAACGTTGGTGGACAGCCATTTTTAGGTCTCTCCAGAGATGCTCAATTGGGTTTAAGTCAGGGCTCTGGCTGGGCCATTCAAGAACAGTCACAGAGTTGTTGTGAAGCCACTCCTTCGTTATTTTAGCTGTGTGCTTAGGGTCATTGTCTTGTTGGAAGGTAAACCTTTGGCCCAGTCTGAGGTCCTGAGCACTCTGGAGAAGGTTTTCGTCCAGGATATCCCTGTGCTTGGCCGCATTCATCTTTCCCTTGATTGCAACCAGTCGTCCTGTCCCTGCAGCTGAAAAACACCCCCACAGCATGATGCTGCCACCACCATGCTTCACTGTTGGGACTGTATTGGACAGGTGATGAGCAGTGCCTGGTTTTCTCCATACATACCGCTTAGAATTAAGGCCAAAAAGTTCTCATCAGACCAGAGAATCTTATTTCTCACTATCTTGGAGTCCTTCAGGTGTTTTTTCATGTGTCTTGCACTGAGGAGAGGCTTCCGTCGGGCCACTCTGCCATAGAGCCCCGACTGGTGGAGGGCTGCAGTGGTGGTTGACTTTCTACAACTTTCTCCCATCTCCCGACTGCATCTCTGGAGCTGAGCCACAGTGATCTTTGGGTTCTTCTTTACCTCTCTCACCAAGGCTCTTGTCCCCTGATAGCTCAGTTTGGCCGGACGGCCAGCTCTAGGAAGGGTTCTGGTCGTCCCAAACGTCTTCCATTTAAGGAATGGAGGCCACTGTGCTCTTGGGAACCTTAAGTGCAGCAGAATTTTTTTTGTAACCTTGGCCAGATCTGTGCTTTGCCACAATTCTGTCTCTGAGCTCTTCAGGCAGTTCCTTTGACCTCATGATTCTCATTTGCTCTGACATGCACTGTGAGCTGTAAGGTCTTATATAGACAGGTGTGTGGCTTTCCTAATCAAGTCCAATCAGTATAATCAAACACAGCTGGACTCAAATGAAGGTGTAGAACCATCTCAAGGATGATCAGAAGAAATGGACAGCACCTGAGTTAAATATATGAGTGTCACAGCAAAGGGTCTGAATACTTAGGACCATGTGATATTTCAGTTTTTCTTTTTTAATAAATCTGCAAAAATGTCAACAATTCTGTGTTTTTCTGTCAATATGGGGTGCTGTGTGTACATTAATGAGGAAAAAAAATTAACTTAAATGATTTTAGCAAATGGCTGCAATATAACAAAGAGTGAAAATTTTAAAGGGGTCTGAATACTTTCCGTACCCACTGTATATGTGCCGGCTCTGATGGTGGGGGTTTCTCTCAGAAAGTAAGATTTCCGACATATCTCTGTTGCTGAAAACTCAGCTGGTTCACACAAATCCACTCTCACACTGAGTGGCTTTGAGACTTCTGCCAGTTAATGCAGTATGCTGTTTATTAAACCCAAACACTGTAGAGGTGAGGGTCTGCATTAACCACCCTCAGCCACTGACCCACCTATTGCCAAACAACAACCTTCATTTATTACCATCTATTTGCTTTAATACGTATTCTAATACATACTCGCTCTAAGCGGTCAAGAAATGTGCCACTGTCGTACAGAGAAGTGACCACTTGTTACCGGGAGGAAGCTGTTCAAATGAAGGGTCTGCGGCGCTTGCCAACTTTACATCATTTGCCTCAACTTTGAAAGCTGTCGTTCAAAATGATGGCATTCAGAGTGAGCGTGTGTGTGTGTGTGTGTAGTTTTCCCTTCGAAGGCCTCATCAGAGAATGTTGTGCTGGCCGAGCTAAGCGTCCATTCCAAACATGTCAAGCATGTCAAACACACACACAAATACACAAACACACGCACTGTAAATCCCACCTATCGTAAATTCAAAGCTTAAGAGCTCCAGTTATGAAAAGAGGAGCCAAATGAACAGACCACCTCTATCTAATACTATTACTAATATTAAACAGTATGCTAAATAGATTTTTTAATTACATTTTTTTAACACTACTTATAAATGTAATACTGTTTCATATACGTGTATATGTATTTTTTAACTAGAATATTAGAAGTTTGAAAAAAAGTAATATTTGCTGTGAACGCTGCTATTTCCTGTTGAATGCATGTTGTGGTGCTATTCCACCAAACTATCTGTAGAACTTATATTGAGAAACAAACCACGGATTAAGTATAAAATGAAAACCTGAGTGAAGTGTCATACCTTCACGTACTGCTTGAAAACCTCAGCAGCCATGCTCATCTCCAGCACACTGTGCACTATCAGCTTGCAGTACGCCGCCAGAAGATTTCTCCGCCGGTGCAAGTCTTCCAGCCGTCCGTCTCCACACTCACTCTCACTGACTGCGCAGACAGACACACAGAGAGAGAGACAGGTTGAAACAGAGGGGTTGAGATTCAATAAGAGAGCCGTATAATTATGATACTCAAATCTTATAAATGAAATGCTTTCCTGAGGTGAGCTAAAGTTAACAACATTTTCTGCTCTGGAAACAGAATGTGTCTGTCGCCGTCCTGCCTGGTCCTGAAGCCATCACTTAATAGAGAGGTTTCATAACAGCATTAGTGACGTGAAGAAAATCCAATAACTAAATTGCTTTTTATTACATGTTACCAGCAAATGCTTATATTGCATTTTTCAAGAGGTAAGGAATTTGTGTCAGCACGAATCGACGACTCTGAAATATTTATAGAATTGATACGATTTGCTTCAGTCACACTTGATTTCGAATCAAATACCCCAAAATCTGATGTTATCTCATAGGCTGCTTGTGTTTGTCTTAAAGCAACACAAGGCCAAAAACAACACAAAAAAAACTAGTTTAGTAAAGCTAATATTGATTTTTCAGCATATGTAGTCATTTTAGATATATGCCTACCAAAGCTTCTTGGCTTTTGTGTGGGCTTCTAAATATAATTCCACAGGGCTCTGTGTTGATCTAAGTACCTGTTCATTTACAAGTGCAACTTCTGTACAATCTCACCTAATAACATCATAAGGGATTATTATCATAATGCATTATCTGTTAGACTTTCACTCCTTGATTCAATGGCATGTTTGATAGGTCAGTGAGAAGGTGGGGGTGCAATTAGATTAACTAACCCCAAACAAATACTGTGTTCTGCTACAGTGCTTTTCAATAATAGAAGGAGAATGAGGCTGATTGTGTTTGTTTATGTGATTATTTTGTGCCTAACATAGGCAGGGGTAGAGGCAGACTGCCATCTGCTGGTGAAATTGAGACTATTCTTATCCATCAAGACACCTTAGTATTGTATATATAATACAAAGGTGTTAAATGTATTGTGTGTGTGTGTGTGTGGTTGGAAAGATTTAGTTTTTTTTTTAAGTGTCTTATGTATTTGCATGTATGTGATCAAAAATGCAGTTTAAAAAATACTGCACAAGTAAATTAAATATTATATTATTATTTGTGAAATAACTATTATATTTTTGAATATATTTAAAAATGTCATGCATTCCGGAATTTTCATCAGCCATTACTTCAGTCTTCAGTGTTGCATGATCCTTGAGAAATTATTTTAATATGCTGATTTGGTCCTCAAAAAATCATTTCTCAATGTTATTAACATTATATGTGTATATACACACTCATATATAGACAGATTTAGCTTCTTTTTTTTAATTTAAAAAAACTATTTACCTCTATAAGATAGGAATTATGTAGCTGTTTTTCCTTGCATATTTCTGACAAACAGCACATGTCACTGTGTCACTCACAGCATCACATATAGAATGAGACAACCTCTGTCTCTCAGGGAAACTGCGTCTGTCACAAAAGCATCAAGAGCCGTTGTGATTTTGTTCCTCATGCTTTCGTCTCTGTGGTTTAATTGGGCCCAGGGGAGGGGGAGCCCACACCCACACATAAAAAGTTTGTCCCAGGCCCTGTGAATTTTAGTGGCAGAAATTTATGATACCCTTAGGTATTCCAGATAATCTCGTAATAGTACATTTTCCACGAAAAAAAATTGCATCAGATGTTTTTTTTAGTAGATAGTTTGATTTGAACTGCACGCAGACAGACACACAGAGAGAGAGACAGGTTGAAACAGAGGGGTTGAGATTCAATAAGAGAGCCGTATAATTATGATACTCAAATCTTATAAATGAAATGCTTTCCTGAGGTGAGCTAAAGTTAACAACATTTTCTGCTCTGGAAACAGAATGTGTCTGTCGCCGTCCTGCCTGGTCCTGAAGCCATCACTTAATAGAGAGGTTTCATAACAGCATTAGTGACGTGAAGAAAATCCAATAACTAAATTGCTTTTTATTACATGTTACCAGCAAATGCTTATATTGCATTTTTCAAGAGGTAAGGAATTTGTGTCAGCACGAATCGACGACTCTGAAATATTTATAGAATTGATACGATTTGCTTCAGTCACACTTGATTTCGAATCAAATACCCCAAAATCTGATGTTATCTCATAGGCTGCTTGTGTTTGTCTTAAAACAACACAAGGCCAAAAACAACACAAAAAAACTAGTTTAGTAAAGCTAATATTGATTTTTCAGCATATGTAGTCATTTTAGATATATGCCTACCAAAGCTTCTTGGCTTTTGTGTGGGCTTCTAAATATAATTCCACAGGGCTCTGTGTTGATCTAAGTACCTGTTCATTTACAAGTGCAACTTCTGTACGATCTCACCTAATAACATCATAAGGGATTATTATCATAATGCATTATCTGTTAGACTTTCACTCCTTGATTCAATGGCATGTTTGATAGGTCAGTGAGAAGGTGGGGGTGCAATTAGATTAACTAACCCCAAACAAATACTGTGTTCTGCTACAGTGCTTTTCAATAATAGAAGGAGAATGAGGCTGATTGTGTTTGTTTATGTGATTATTTTGTGCCTAACATAGGCAGGTGTAGAGGCAGACTGCCATCTGCTGGTGAAATTGAGACTATTCTTATCCATCAAGACACCTTAGTATTGTATATATAATACAAAGGTGTTAAATGTATTGTGTGTGTGTGTGTGTGGTTGGAAAGATTTAGTTTTTTTTTAAAGTGTCTTATGTATTTGCATGTATGTGATCAAAAATGCAGTTTAAAAAATACTGCACAAGTAAATTAAATATTATATTATTATTTGTGAAATAACTATTATATTTTTGAATATATTTAAAAATGTCATGCATTCCGGAATTTTCATCAGCCATTACTTCAGTCTTCAGTGTTGCATGATCCTTGAGAAATTATTTTAATATGCTGATTTGGTCCTCAAAAAATCATTTCTCAATGTTATTAACATTATATGTGTATATACACACTCATATATAGACAGATTTAGCTTCTTTTTTTTAATTTAAAAAAACTATTTACCTCTATAAGATAGGAATTATGTAGCTGTTTTTCCTTGCATATTTCTGACAAACAGCACATGTCACTGTGTCACTCACAGCATCACATATAGAATGAGACAACCTCTGTCTCTCAGGGAAACTGCGTCTGTCACAAAAGCATCAAGAGCCGTTGTGATTTTGTTCCTCATGCTTTCGTCTCTGTGGTTTAATTGGGCCCAGGGGAGGGGGAGCCCACACCCACACATAAAAAGTTTGTCCCAGGCCCTGTGAATTTTAGTGGCAGAATTTTATGATACCCTTAGGTATTCCAGATAATCTCGTAATAGTACATTTTCCACGAAAAAAAATTGCATCAGATGTTTTCTTTAGTAGATAGTTTGATTTGAACTGCAAACTGCTCATCAAGTTATCAGTCAACTGGGAAGCACTTCATCAATTTCACCATTTCATTAATTCACCACAGCTTTTTATCCTCATTTTGGGCCCTCCCTTAAAAGCATCCTATGTGCACATCCAATGTTAATTGCATCATTGAGTTTCAACAACATGAAAGTTCTTTTGTTTTATGCACTTTTCAAAGACACCTCAGTTAAATCTCAAGAACATACAAAAACAAATTGATCTAAAGGGCAACAACTCTAAACACTTAGCTAACACTGGATCTGTTGAGGCCGCCCACATGGCAGCCCACAGGCCAAACATGAACCCTTAAGATTTTCTGAAATGAAAAGAGAAAAACACCTTTACTACTGTGGGTGTCCTGTTCAGGGCTGGTGAAGACATGCTCCACGACGAAGGAAAGAAGAGCTTTCTGGAGTTTGGGATCAGGGGTGTACAGCACTGGAGTGCCTGCAGACGAATCCCACATCTGAAGCTGGTAATTATGAGCTATGAGAACATCACTCAGACATATGAAGGCCTTTGTGAAAAACAACATAAAACAGACAGTGCCTGATCAACAGATGATATAAAGTAGACAATATAACACTAAATTCTTATCTAAAATCTACTAACCTAATCAATCTAATTATATCTTTCTCCAAAAGAGTGTATCAATGTACTAAATTATTTTGTGTTTCCATTACATTACAAATATAAAATATGTGAAGTGTAATTAATTATATAAATAAAACTGAAATAAACAATTAATCGAAAACTCATGGCTGAAGGTGCTAAAAAAAGAAAAAGATGCAATGCAACAGCTGAAGCTCTTTTTTTGTTTTTTTTTACTTAGTGCTTTAATCGTCTGTTACAATTAATTTGATTGATTCGTTGACATAATTCAATGATGTAATTAACTTTATTAAAATTGCAGCCCTCAAAATATATCAAATCAATTCACTGAGAACATGGACAATTCAAAGCGGTCTTGAAATAAACAAAGATTGTCCGGAACTTCCATTTGTTTTAGTTTCAATTAGTGTGTTTTTCTGCTGTCAGCGTGCCTTGGCATGGAGTGAGGATTCATTAAAACACAACGCAGGTGCCAAGGGCACTCCACGAGAAATTCAAGTCAAACCAAACAGGATTCAAACAATGCCAGCGCATCGGCCCACTGGCACACATGCTACAGCTTAACGCACAGACAATACGCTCTGATGTGCTTGGAATAATCCACTTTGAAGAAAGGGCTGAATCAAGTGGTATGCTGTGAACAGAGAGAGAAACGTGATGCTCACTTGCTCTCGTACAAGCTGCTCAGCGTGCGAGAGACAGCGGTAACATTTCTCACAGAAGGCACGTAGCTGGCTTCTCTGCTGGAGGGCGGATTCCTAAAACCACACACAAACAGACACATCCATAACGATGACAATTATTTTCCTATGCAGCTTTGGATTTATACTACATTTGTAGTTGTACTGAGCATTTTGCTCAATTTATTTAATTATTACGTATGCATATGACCATACTGACTGAGAAAGTACACAGAGCTTTGACACTTTGGGGAAAAGTCATATGAGGAATAGAAAGAGTATAACAGCAAAATAACAGCAACAGAAAGATGACTGCAGCAGGGCTCTAACTGATGTAGACTGATGAAAGCGTCATTGTGAGAAGTGCCGCCGGTCTCTTGTGTAAAATATTCTTTCATAATTACATGCATGTGAAGCTCTGGGGTGGACGTGCCAGATCGGTTCCTCCATCCCACGTAGTCGCAATGTCAATTCAGCTAAATGACTCTTTTGAATCGGACATACATCCCAATTTTATGCTGAACACGTCTTTTTTCCCCCCTCACCTCGGGTCGCCATTCACATTAGAATTGCAGATTGAGCCGAGCTGCTGCCTGGGCCAAAAATTGCCGCCTGCGCTGTCAGTTATTGATGACGAGGCCAGAGGAGAAAGCGGCCATTTCTGAGCCAGCACTGAGCGAATCTTACCTACAGCAGTCTTAATGGCCACCAATATTTCACCGCATAAAGGTTAGAGGTGGGGAGATATGATTACCCCGTGCACTGCATGGAAACACAGGCCTAATAAGAAGCCCAGCTATTAGCGGTGAACCGTCCACACGAGAGCGCAACCATTAAGCCCCCTACAATCCATCACCAGCACTGACTTTTCCTGAAGATTCACGATCAATCGCTTTCTATCACTTATTAAAATCCGCTGGACATAACCCTAGAGTCTCTGTGTTGATATTTGAAATGCAATGTGGCAGGTTTAAAGGACACAGCTCTTTGTGATGGATCATATGGCACCTCTGTAGACAGAGAGTCTTGCATGCCTAAAAACGTTTAATTAATCACCCAAGGGAAAACTCTGGCCTTACGTCTGTGCTTGTAGATATTACCATTCTAAGCATGATCTCAGCCATTTATGACAGCAGTCGCAATCAGAGTGGAAGAGAAAGGTAGATGGCTCACCCTGGAGGTCACACCTTCTCCAAAGGTGTTGAGCTTCCAAAGGACGCAGTTACACATGAAGCGCAGAGCCTCAACTGTCACCTACAAGAAATACAGATTAGAGAGGCAAACCCTGTTGAAGGGAAAAAAAAAAAAAAAAGAGTAGAGGGTACGGTGCAAGGCTAAAAATGCTACCTCCATGGGAAGACCACCATGTTTTATCTCTACGTCCAGGAGTCTGGTCCCCAGCTCATACAGGCTCCATTTAGACAGATCCTGAGCACTAAACAGATAATAATACACTTGAATGGCATCAGACAAAATGACACAGAATGACACATTAAGACATAAACCGTTTTTTTTTTTTTTGTGTACAGATGCTAACTGAACAAGTAGTTGTTAATGGTGTAATTAAAAGCATCTGTATCACTATCTTGGTAACATTTCCAGAATGTTCATATAACCAAAGAAAAATTTTCTTGAAAAATAATTACTTTTTGAATGTTTGTAGAACTTTCAGAAATAATATTTTCACAACCTAATGCGAAAGCTATGAAAACATTCTTAAAACATAGCTTTGTCAGCAGGGATGTAAAACACAGATTGATAATTAAATTGGTCAAAGAAATGTGCTTATCGCAAATACTGCAGAGTGTATGTGGATAGAATAAACTAGAAACTGCTTACATATTGAAAGCATTAAGTTTCTTCAGTGTGGACAGAATTTCCAAAGTGCTGTCCTCGTTTGCAGTGAAACAACCATCCTGTACATGAAAGGAAGAACCTTTAATTAGAGTCCATTCTGCTGTGTAAAAGATACAGTCATAAATCTGTCATGAATCAACTTATTCTTTATTGATGTCAAGATCCATTTAAAATGCATGTATGTATCTGGTACAAGCTTGTAAAAGAACATCTAGAGTTTTTAGTGATCCATTACTGTACTCACACTCAGTGATTCTCCTAACCGTGTTTCCAGTGTGTCTGTCCAGTGCTTGATGAACCGGTCAAAGCTGGGCCGGGCCAGAGAGTGCCAGGGCAAATCCTGAGCACAGAGGCTCTGGTAAGAACGAGCAGCCGCCTCCAGCAGTCCAGCATGTGTGTGTCTGTCCACCGCAGCCTCCAGCTCAGCCAGCAATGCCTGAGCACACTACACCAAAACACAAATATAGGCTATGTAAAAACCAGACACGGATTGCTCTAGAAAACTCTACCAAATAATACATAGACTACCGTTCAGAAGTTTGAGGTCATTTTTTTAAAGTAATTAATACTTTTATTTAGCAAGGATACATTAAATTGATCAAAAGCGACGGTAAAGACATAATGTTACAAAATATTTCTATTGCAAATTCTATTGTTCTATTGAAATTTCTATTCATCAAAGAATCCTGAAAAATGTGTGATTTTTCTTGAGCACCAAATCATACACATATACATAAAAATCACAGTGAAGTCATTAGTGCATCAGATGACTCACAAACACTCACCAGTGAGTTTTCATGATCACAGGTGTCTGTTTGGAAATACTGAGGTATTTTTAGAAGGGAGGTGAGTTTTTCAGCATCCTCTGAGTACTAGAGGATGAGATTAGACATCAAGTTCATTTATGAAGAAGCAGTTATGGTAAAAATGAACAGTGCAGTGTTTTTTCTTTTACCTTGGATAACAGCTCAGGCAGCACTTTAATGAACTGTTCAGTGAGTTTTGTGCAGTCATCAATTTGTAACTTTTTCTCTTTAGAATTTACCACCTAAATAAACATAGATATGTAACTAGCAACAAGTAACAGTTCCACAATGTGCTGGATGTGTCTGTAAGAAAGTGAACAGCTGGAGTATAAACATAAAAAAGTGAAATATATCTGACAGCCCTGTTAGATCAGAGCACCATCTAATGAAAAATGCAACAGGAAGTCTTACCTTTTTACCTGCTCCTCTCCCTGACAAAGGAGGGCCCTCTGCAGCCTGCCTCACTGATGCCAATATGAGCTCAATCACAAAGGCCTCCTCAGCTATGCTCAGAGCTGTAGTTAAAGCATGTTGCACAGCACAAATAAGATGTCAGTTTGCTCTCTCACAGTGGAGTTTCAAATAGAGGAGATAATGCTGGATAGAAATCAGTCCTTTTTATTTCTATTTTTAGTAATCATTAAAACATTAGTCAAAACTACAGACGTTATTTGAATATTCAACTTATTATATACACTTGTAAATATTTGTTAAAAGATGGAAATCTCTGCTTCGGTGTAATAAAAGCTACTGATAATGCAGCATTACAATAAAGAAGCATACTGGAGTGTATACTGTAGTGTGTACTAAAGTACTAGCCTTGTTCCTGACAGGACGTGTGAGGTAAGAGCAGTGAGGTAAGACCGGTCCAATCCTTCAGCAGAGCCCCTGCACTGTCCCACAGACTATCCACGAGGTACAGCACATGCTGATGCAGCTATGACAGAAAAATATATTTTATTTTATTTTATTTTTTACAGTTGTATTTAAAATTTAAATGCAGGTTTGCCTGCACAACCACCAGATCTTAGAGCACATGTACTTATAATCTTATTTTTAAGCATGGCACACTTTGAGTTAACGTACCTCATTCTCGGTCTGGAAATGGATCAGGGCTCGGACTCTAGCTAAGACTAACTCTCTGTGCCTCTCCTGATCAGAGGCTCCATCTCTGGGCTTTGATAATTCATGGTTACTGAGCAGCCTAAGAGCAGAGAAATGACACAATTACAGCAAATCAATTAAAGTAAGCAAATTACTTACAGCTATCATGTACATATATGTACATGTGTCACACAAAAGGGGTAGGTTTTGTAGAATGACAATGAACACAGACCTGTTATAGAGGAATTCACCCGCAGTGGTAGCTAGAGGTCTGTGGGAGCAGTACACAAATTGGAAGACATTCTTGTGGTCATCAGGACTCAGAAAATCCTCACAGGATCTGACATAAAAAGGGAACAATTTCAACAATTACATGAGGAACAGCCCAGCATACGCTTCACAGAGGAGAAGTCAAAGTATAGATGATCAAACTCTATGAGAAATAGTCCGCATGAGGAGCAAGGGGAGATACTTACTGAGAGATGACCATGAGCAATCTCATGGCCTGTATGGCCACTTCATGGTCTTTATCCAGAGTCATGGAGATCATCCTCTCCTATTACAGAAACAGCATTCAATCGCTCATGTAAACACTTTAAGTACCCGCTATGAGAGCAATCGTATCTCGAAAACCTACAATAGGACTTGAGTTAAAGACCCACGGCACACTTAAACAGCTCTTTAAATCATGGTTGTGCTAATGTGCTCGCTGCCGTTAGTGAGGGTACGGTGAGGGTGGGGTCCTGTGGGAAGCTATCAGGCCAGTGAGCCCAAGGCAAAACCTGAGGGGCTTTCCAGACTGTCAATCAGCAATCATGCCCTCCTGCTGTCCCACTGCAGCTTTACTGGACCTTAACTTAAAAACTGACAAAGAAGTTTACGGACCGTGTCCATTTGAGAAGTTTGGGCACAACAGCAAGACCGTAAGGACAAACTTACAGCCAGTAAACAACTCTCCATAAAGAAGTTTATTTTTCTACAGCAGTTACTCTCAGGTACATTTTGAGCTTAAAACTTCACTATGTCCTAACTGGGTATGTGATAGACATAGTAGTCATGAAAATTTGAAATTTTATTCTAATCACCTGTGATGGCAACAAGTGGAACTTTTGTAAGGTGCTTGGTTTCTGTAGCATCATGTTAAGTAGCTTCATCCATTTTTAAGTATCTTTGAGCCATTCAGCTGTGATGCACACAACTGTATATCCCACATCAAATATGTTCTGATTGGATGTGAATGTGGCATGGTTTACAGCATTTTTGTGTAGAGTTCACAGACAAATTTTGCAGAAACGTGTCGTGTTGTGCCTGACTAGGAACATGACGAGTATCCCAGTTCATGCAGCCATTTTGAGGTATAAATAGTGTGTTCACAATGAAAATTACAACAAGACACAAGTGCACTTCAAATACATAGATGATGCACTTAATTGCCTGAAAAAATGGAAGTGTGGAAAACTTTGTGCAGTCAGCATTCGCAGCTTTCCTAACGTAGTGGAAGGGGAGAGGCAAAAATAACCTTCTAAAATTCATACACTACACAATAACATAGTACATAGTGTATAGTGTGTCATTTGGGACACACCTATAGTGTGAGAATGTGGAAGCAATCATTACCTTAAACCGTATCGTGAAAAGGTCCATTTTGGAACTACTTTGATCCTGATAAAGTGCCTGTAGTCCCAGCACACATTTCAGACGCACATCAGGTTGCTGTAGAAGATTATTTAAAAAAATAAAACAGGCAGTCAAATATCAACTCAACAACAGCTGACATGGGTAAACGTCTAAACATTTCAAAATAAATTGTTCTTTAAACACACGGCTACTGGCTCACCCACCTTGTCATGCATCATCCACCCCACGTACTTCAGATAGCTGTCATTCAGAAACACTGAACTATACAGCTTCATCCACACTGTCAGTTCCTCCATGCAGATGGCCCTGATTTCAGGAATCACGTCTCTGGAAGTCACAATGCAGTTATAATGGTACATAGTTTTTATTTTATTTTATTTTCAAGGAAGTGAAGGCTAGTGAGGTTAAAATAAAGATCACCTGTATCTCTTCAGGAAGACTCCTTTGAAAACGGCATCCATCATGTTCTCAATTTCACATTTCCTGTCCTGTATCTGAGGAATGAAAGTAATTCATTCAGTTTGTTTATTCTGACTTTACCGTTTCCTGTACATCAACGCCACCATTCAAAAGTTTTGTGGTCAGTTATATTTCTTTTGCAAGGATTAATTAAATTGATCAAAAGTGACATTAAATATATTTATAAAGATTTCTATTTCAAATAAATTAGGTTCTTATGAACATTCTATTCATCAAAGAATCCTGAAAAAAAAAAATCATAATGGTTTCTGGTTTAAAATATCAAGCAGTACTGTTTCCAACACTGATAATAATAAGAAATGTTTCTTGAACACAAAAAAAGTCAGCATATTAGAATGTTTTTTGAAGGATCATGTGACAGTGGAGACTAGAGAAATGGCTGTTAAAAATTTTACTCAAATATTTCCTTTAGTAGACATTTCTATGCCTGTTTGAATTGTGGAAGTCACTTACATCAGTGCGTGTCAGAGTATCATATTTACCCATGTATTATATTATTTTAGTTATACTTACTCGCCAAAGACAATTTTTACTCACACTTGGCGAGTTAGTTTTAGACCCTGACTACACTCCAGAAAGATCTGTGTATAGAAATGCTTAACTCTTTAACCAGACATGCTGTCACCGTCTAACCTCACTGATCTTTCTCTGGATCCTGTCCAGCCTCGGAGAAGCCCGTTTGCTGGCCATCTTGGCTAGCTCGACCTCGTACAGCCGCTGACTGTTATCGACACTGACACTGAGGTTGAGAGCCACATTCACCAAAGCACTGAGCAGCTTCACTGCTGCAGAGACACACACAACAGCGGCAAAACATCAGCTTTCGGGATGTCTGTATGTGTGTGTGGTTCAGGTCAAGTGGAATTAATCATCGGGGCAACTTACCTGCTAGCGTACAGGTGTGCCTGAAAGCGCGAACTCTGGAATCGGAGAGCTCTGTCAGCAGTGAAATTAGTGTGTTCAAGAGGTAGCCGTCAAAGATTACACAGTTCTGACACTGGGCCACTAGCACCGATACAAATTCACAGAAGTGTGAACGAAACCTCTTCCAGTACAGGCCGGACATGATGAGGGGATACTCGCCACTGTCCTAAGGAGGATGGAAAGAGGATCAAGATTGAAAAATAGTTGGGATTTTAAATTGTGTTATTCACTACTGTTCAAAGGTTTGGGGTCAGTAAAAAATTTTTCAAACAAATTAATACTTTTATTTAGCAAGGACACATTAAATTGATCAAAAGTGACAGTAAAGATGTATGCATTGTTACAACAGATTTCTATTTCAAATGAATGCTGTTCTTTTGAACTTTATATTCATTCAAAGAATACAGAAAAAAATGAATCATGGTTTCAACAAAAAAAAAGCAGCATAATGATTTACAACAATGATAATTAATTAATAACAAATGTTTCTTCTTGAGCACCAAATCAGCATATTACAATGATTTCTGAAGTATCATGTGACACTGAAGACTGAAGTAATGGCTGCTGAAAATTCAGCTTTGCATCACAGGAATAAATTGTTTTAAAATACATTAAATTAGAAAACAGTTTCAACTTAAATTGTAATAATATTTCACCAAAAAAAAAAAAAGTCAAATGTGGCACCAAGGACAACATGATCATAATTTGCAAAATTACATGAAGTGCCCTGAACCGTACCATGTCAAGAGGCCACGTGACAGTTAAAATCCATGGAAATGCAAGGAACTTCTTATATTGTAAACCTGTGTCCTGTGATTTTAAAAAACGCACATTAGTAAGAGCAAGAAACATGGGAAAGTAATCAATGATGAGCACGCTGGATGTCTAACCTCATCCAAATCCTCCACCATTTTACTCATGACATCGGTACCCTTTTTACTCTGAAACATCTCTGCTGTAACCATCCCTACAAAAGCACAAACAGAATTCACATCCTGAACTACAATATACGACACAAGCCACAAAACAAAAACAAACCACTGAAAATGAACTACTTATATTAGTCATCACTGTTGTGAAAGAGAGTACAAACATTACGAAACTTGCCTTTGCATCCTGAACACTGGATAAAGAAGCTGATGAGATCGAGCAGTGCTGAGTCTCTGTCGCCAGTATAAGCGTCAATCCAGTCATCCACCACAGCCTTACACAAAACAAACCAAACATCCATATAACAAAGATCTGTTTACATCAGTATGACCTAAAAAGAACTTTGTGACCTTCCAAGTAGTTATCTGTAGCAGGGCTGATCATGCTGGACATACCTGCATTGCATTCCTGCCCATGCTGACCACCTCAAACAGTGTGACGGCTTCCACGTCTCCATTTTTGAGCTGTTCGTTCTCTGCTCTGCCCAGGCTGCCATTACTGCTCTTTGAATGCTTTCTTTTGGCATTCTCAGAGCATTCCCGGGCTTTCCTCTTTCCTCTCTGCACATGACAAAATATAGTTCTAAATTAGAAATGTTCTTACAGTAAATCTCACAAGAAGTCAGTTGTACTATAATAAAAGTATATGAGATGTAAAACCCTATTGTTAGAGGTTTTTTTTCCTTTTCTTTTTTTTAAAAAAGCATTGTGGTTTTAGCAGCTCCTACCACAGTCTTCTGTCTGTTTTCATTTCTCTCACTTGAAACGTGATGCACCGATGCACAGGAAGAGACGTCAACTACTGAGTTCTCTCTGAAAACAGGATGAACAGGCAGTTGTTTATCTGTGCACACAGAACACCTTGAATAATAAAATGTAATTAAATTGGGATATTAAGCCTGCATAAAATCTAAAACTGTATCGAGTCTGTTTTATGATGAAAATGCAGAGGCAGTTTACAGGTGTCTCACTTTTGCACCGATCTGGACAGTAAAGTTGGCTCCGCTATCATCTCCTCTCAGATCATAGCTGGACTAGAAACTGATGCTCATCTGAATTGCAACAAAAGAAAAACATTTTAGAAATGTTAATGATAATTCAATTGAGTATCACGAAAGTACATCAATGTTCCTATATCATTGACAATAATACTGTTAATATTTGTTAGACACCAAATATCAAATATAAATACAAATAAGTTGTTATATGCAATTTACAATAAAATGCAACACTATGCATCTAGAAAGAGATCACACTCCTTCGCATTTTATTTACCCAGTTCACTTCACATCGAACAAACAAGATCTAAAATACTGGTTTTGGTATCTTGTTACTTACTATGCAGGATATATTGTGTTCATACTATGCAGCCTAACCCAGTGGCTGTCAAACATTTTACTCCTATTTTCAATTTACTGTAAGACAATATTTCAAAGCAATACATCCTTAGGTACTGTTGTAATGTTGGCAAAGCTGTTTGTGTTCAAATATATTATATTCACAGAAACTAGATCAATACATTTAAGAGCTCCTGTTGCAGTGTTTTTCCGTGATTTTTACAATATGCAGAAAATCATAGTATAGTATGACTATAGTAAATGCAAACGCGCAAAATGTTTGTCAAAATATTTTAATCAAAAGCATTTCGCTTTTAACATTTCACGTCGTTTAACGTACAGTTTGGATGCAGACATGAAAATAAACTCGGGTAACACACACAAAAACATAAGGTGACAAGTGACCTAATCTTGGATGCCATTGGCTGAGATGCACGTCAACAAATCAAAACCAAAACCCTGATTGGCTAGTTCGAGTGTCAATCAGAATTCTTCCATTTCTCTGTTACTGTGCCATTCTGAAACAAAAGCCACATATGAGAACCTGCAGTTTCATTCATATGAATGGCTGAACCGGCTCGAAACGTTAACAAAACTGTCAGGTTAAGAACAAGGCTCGCATGATACTGAGTTTATTATTTAAACTAATAAGAAAGGACAATCTGGATATAGTGTATGCTGACCTCTCGGCTTTATTATAGACTTGTATAGAAGATATAGACTATATATATATATATATATATAGATAACTATGCAAAAACGCGAACGTAGCTTAATAAATCTTACCAGTGACAGCCGCCATCTTGATTAGAGGATTAATGTAAACTGCACGTATATATTTGGCTACTCCCAGTTCACCACAGCCGCGTGGCGCGCGCACGTCAACGAGAGCGCACTGTACGTCTGACGTAAGTCCATGAGAGGTATATTACATCATTTGAGCAAATCAGTTTACCAGCAATACTGCTACTACGAATAACAAGGTTCATTTATACAATATTTTACATGTATAGAAAATAGTTTAAAGTGATAACATTATACAATTATAATGTATATAATCATTGATTATAATAAATTCTAAAATGTATTAACAAAAATAAATCCACAAATTTAGAAGGTATTCGCTTCTGATTACCGTGTTTGAGTTTATTTTGGATATGTAATCACGTGTGATGCTGATGAAAAATGCTAGCACCATCATGTACAGAATGGAAAGAACATGTGCAACAGTCACTTCAAGTATACAGATGCATTATAAAATACATTATTGCACAAGTTTTTTTAGAAATGATCATCTTCATTTATTAAAACTCAAAAATCATGAGCCAACAATGCAAAAAAAATATCTAAAATGGTTCAAATAAATGATTTATAAGTGGTAGTACTCAGATTAATGTTTCTTTTTATTTTTCAAGGTCTTGAAATATATCTGGATCACATTATCACAGTCTTATCTGTGGTGTGTACAGATGAATAAATAATTTTAAAAAAAACTTTTTTCAAGGGAATCACTTCATTCCGTGACAATTTCTCACCATCCACTTCAGGCACTGTAGATCTAGCTGTTACGAGAGGTTAGAGACCAATTTCATGACTGGATTGAGGTCTTCGGTGAGCTCTTCTGAGAGTGACAGTACCATTGATATCACGTTTTGTGTTAATTCTGACACCCTGTGAAGAGTGCTTTCATTAATTATGCTGGATTACTTTTGGCTGATTCTAACAAATGGAACTAAAACCATTCTCACCAGCTCACGTGATGTGCTGGCAACTGAGGATCCAGCTTGGACCCTTCCTCTGTCGAAAGAGACATCTTCAGCTGCTTGAAATTAGCCTCAATATCCTTTCTTATGATGGATAATGGCAAAATATCTTTGAGAGAGTTTAGGACTTGCTGTACCAGAAACAAACAACTTTGAATGATACACAGAATCAAACTTTTTTTATGGACATATCACACAGATAAAATGATTTGAATGAGGATCAAGTCAAACAAACTCACATAAATTGCTGATAGCTGATGTGTGATGTACTTATGACTGCCCAGATGCTTCACATCTTCATCTAACTGCTGACTGAGAACCAGCAGCTGATTCAGCCTCCCAATATGAGGAAAATAAGCTGGAATGATAAAATATTTCCCAATTAAACTGATTAATCAGCTATGCTGTTTAGGAGCAAATAAGTGAGATTCCAGCACTTTTTTAATCATTTGTTTGTTTGTTTTGATATAATGTATATATTATACATGTAGAATAAATGTATTAAGGAGGCGAGCTCGCCAAATATTTTTAATGCATTTTTTTTATTTTACTTTTAACTAGCAAATTACTTTTCTGAAGCTTTCTATTTCCATTTCTGTTATGCATTTTATGTTTACTAATTTATTTTTTATAATCATAAAGTGAATTTTTAATTTTATATTAATTTTGATATTTTTAAATGTTTTCATGTGAAGTACTTGGTGCTTTTTGTAATGCTTTTTCTTGTAAAGCAGTTTGAGCTACATTTCTTGTTTGAAATGTGCTATACAAATAAAGTTTATTATTATTATTCATTATTACCCACATCGAGTCAACCATTGGCCAATAAATGTAACTGTATCCCATTATCATTCTCCCATTCATTCTGTGGTCTCACCATCTGAAGGTGGTCTTTCCAACATGTCAACAGGGCTGCCATGTATCATATAAACTTCCACTCGAGGGAATAGAGTAGATAATCCTACAACATCCAAATACTCCTAAAGAAACGGAAATAAATGGAAACACATCATCCAAAAATTCTAACTGGTTTAAGAGGAATGGTTAATTGGTGAGATTAGCTACCTCAAGCTGAAGCACCGGTTCATTGAGATGTTCAAGGCACTGGTTCATCCGATATATTATCTCTGCCCCTACACACAAATTCAGAGGTTGTACATACATTTGATAACAATTACCCATTTTGATTTCCAGTAAAAATTATTATTTTAGTCCTAAGCTTACCTTGTTTTTGAAAACACTCAGTCTCTTCAAGAATTGTGTCCTGTTTGAGCTGCTCCTGAAACTGCTAATTCAGATTAGCTACTTGAATGAGACAAACACACAAGTACTTTCAGTGTTCAAAGATCTGAGCCTCAGTGCAAGTGTCTCACCTGATGGACCTGAGCTCTGATCAGTAAGTCCAACTGGCTGCAGAGACTCAGCATCTCCAGTGCCACCTGCTCACTGCTCAGCTGGATGGGCATCAAGGGCTTCCTCACGCACACCTCAACTGCAAATAGTAAATAATCGAAAAATAAAACATGAACGTGTTCATATTCACTCAGATGATCATTTCATAAAAATGCAACTATTATTGAAGAGATCGGAATTACCTTTAAAATGTGGGCTGTAAGAGCAAGGTTTGCACAGCGGATCCGTCAGACTCACAGCTGCCATTATCACCGTGATAATCCCAGCGGTGACACGGATTCATATGATTAATACTGCATTTATAGGTTTATTCATCCATTAATGGCGTTTGTCACTCTCATTGCAAAGGGGCTTTTCAGTGGTCCTCCTCTCCAACGTGTTCACTCACACAGCGCCATGAGATGTAAATAAAAGGCGTGGTCAAATCTGCTAGACGAGAAACCACGAGACGTATCGATGTTCTGTGAATCTGCATTGAACTACCTGACATAGAAATTGAATAAATTGGGTAGAATGGACATTTTTATGACTCATATGCCTGAATGGGCGGAGCTTGTGGTCCAGGCGTTGAGTCGAAATAGCTTCTTTTTTATTTGAACTGTAACAGTGGTGTATTTTCAATTCATTTGCCTTTAACGTTTCATAGTTATATTATTTAGCTGGGTTTACAAATTTATGCAAACCAATAGTGAAGCAGCACATACATAGAATTTTCACGAGGTGCTGGTTACTTTTCTCTGCGCTGTTAAGGATGGGCCAATCACATTCGTTTAGAAGAGGATTTCTGAAGTGAAATGCTGTTATCAGGCGATAGTCTTACATTTAGAAATGAATCGATTTAATCGCGTATACTTTTTAACGTAACAGTACGGCAAAGTTTGCATGCGCCTCATAATTGACATTTTGGGGCTCCATGCGCCACTTGAAACATGATGCATCACTGATCTATATACAAGTTGTGATACATTCGATAAATAAGAATTAGTTACTTATTAGCTTGTAAAATTCTCCACTCACTGGATGGACCTTTGTGTGTTTGACCAACATTGTCTTAAGAGACAAAACAATTTTAAATATGATTACTTATTGTTCTAAAAAAAATTACAATAATTAATCTTTAAATGCCAGACATAGAGAAGGATAACTGTTCTCATTTTGTTCCCTAAATATATTTAATTTCACTTAGTCAAACAAACAAGGAGTTATTAATGAAAGGATGGAGCTATTTTCAATGTTTATTAAATAGTAATAAACAGACAGGAAAAATCTTAGACCTTTTCCATGATTTCAATGAATGACAATAAAACACTGCTTATTTAGAAGGTTTGTGTCACGCATATTTAAAGTGAAAGGTATACTAAGAAATCAAAGTAATGCAATCAAAAAAAAAAACATTTAAATAGTGTGCTGATAAAGAAAACATCAA
>NW_015505412.1:1843209-1877064 GCF_001515645.1 Sinocyclocheilus grahami
CCTCACGCACACCTCAACTGCAAATAGTAAATAATCGAAAAATAATATACATATATAATATATAATATACATATTCACTCAGATGATCATTTCATAAAAATGCAACTATTATTGAAGAGATCGGAATTACCTTTAAAATGTGGGCTGTAAGAGCAAGGTTTGCACAGCGGATCCGTCAGACTCACAGCTGCCATTATCACCGTAATAATCCCAGCGGTGACACGGATTCATATGATTAATACTGCATTTATAGGTTTATTCATCCATTAATGGCGTTTGTCACTCTCATTGCAAAGGGGCTTTTCAGTGGTCCTCCTCTCCAACGTGTTCACTCACACAGCGCCATGAGATGTAAATAAAAGGCGTGGTCAAATCTGCTAGACGAGAAACCACGAGACGTATCGATGTTCTGTGAATCTGCATTGAACTACCCGACATAGAAATTGAATAAATTGGGTAGAATGGACATTTTTATGACTCATATGCCTGAATGGGCGGAGCTTGTGGTCCAGGCGTGGAGTCGAAATAGCTTCTTTTTTATTTGAACTGTAACAGTGGTGTATTTTCAATTCATTTGCCTTTAACGTTTCATAGTTATATTATTTAGCTGGGTTTACAAATTTCTGCAAACCAATAGTGAAGCAGCACATACATAGAATTTTCACGAGGTGCTGGTTACTTTTCTCTGCGCTGTTAAGGATGGGCCAATCACATTCGTTTAGAAGAGGATTTCTGAAGTGAAATGCTGTTATCAGGCGATAGTCTTACATTTAGAAATGAATCGATTTAATCGCGTATACTTTTTAACGTAACAGTACGGCAAAGTTTGCATGCGCCTCATAATTGACATTTTGGGGCTCCATGCGCCACTTGAAACATGATGCATCACTGATCTATATACAAGTTGTGATACATTCGATAAATAAGAATTAGTTACTTATTAGCTTGTAAAATTCTCCACTCACTGGATGGACCTTTGTGTGTTTGACCAACATTGTCTTAAGAGACAAAACAATTTATAAATATTTTAAATATGATTACTTATTGTTCTAAAAAAAATTACAATAATTAATCTTTAAATGCCAGACATAGAGAAGGATAACTGTTCTCATTTTGTTCCCTAAATATATTTAATTTCACTTAGTCAAACAAACAAGGAGTTATTAATGAAAGGATGGAGCTATTTTCAATGTTTATTAAATAGTAATAAACGGACAGGAAAAATCTTAGACCTTTTCCATGATTTCAATGAATGACAATAAAACACTGCTTATTTAGAAGGTTTGTGTCACGCATATTTAAAGTGAAAGGTATACTAAGAAATCAAAGTAATGCAATAAAAAAAAAAACATTTAAATAGTGTGCTGATAAAGAAAACATCAATACTTACACAGTATTGACATCTTGTATTACAAAAAAGACAAGAATTTTTCTGCAAAGTTTCAAATAAGAAAAATACAGCTGTAGTTAAACATTTTTTCTATCACAATCATTTCCTTAAGTGCATCGGAAAAAAAATAAATCCGTTAGCAGAACTTTGCCGAGCTATTTAAAAAAAAAAAAAAAAAAGAAGTCGTCCTGCTTTTGTCACAATTATTCATTTACATGCTTCATAATACAATAAAAAAAAGTTCCATCATATTTCTGCTCCCTTTTATGACAATATGATACACCAGCAGAAGAGTCCAGCGGCTGTAGCAGAAAACCTGAAATTCCCTCGAGTTATTTACTGATCGTCTGGAGAAGTTTTCTAAGAGACAACAAGTCATGACCGTCCAACAGGGTTCAGCGTGAGATTAGCCATGAGCTCATGAACCGCTGCAAATATTGTGCACTCTCCTGTAAAAAAAAAAAAAAAAAAACAGGCTAGCATTAATATTGAAATGCAAGTATAGAAACAAAATGTTAAATATCTGACTAATATTATATACTGATTTCCATATCAATTTAAAAATTCACATTAAACAAAACAGATGTGTGAACCTTGTCGTGGTGGATGGTGCTCATTGAACCTCCTGAGGATGGAGCTGACCATCAGTGCCGCGGCTCCCGAGGAGCTGTGCTGGCGGGGGATATCAGCCTGCTGGGTCAGTCCAGTAGCCATGTCATACACAATAGGCACTATGATGCTGACGGGCTCCTGGGGTACCGGTAGTCTCTGGGTCAGCTGGAGCTGTAAAAGAGCATCACGTCAAGTTAATACACGTTAGGATTCCATAGTAAACGTAAACCACAGATCAAATACAATTTGCTGGGTGTACAATGGCCGGAATATTAGTGTAATAATCAGAATTCAGGGCATGGTTATTTATGTATGGTGAGATCGTATTTTATCCATTGGGAATTGGTTGTATGGTAAAAGGGGACATTGCAAACCAGAAAGGAGTGGCTGAAGCACTTACAAAGAAGAGCATCTTGGTCTTAAGCACCACAGCAATGGTTCCTGGTGGGGCGATGGGAGGAGCGCTGGGTGGGATGGTCAGACAGAACTGCACATTCCAATTCAGCTGGGCCGCTTGGTCTGGGAACTGGAGGAAAAATGATGGGCCAGTGAGTTTCCAAATGTAAAAAATAGCTCAAAAGTTCAGGAAGATTTTTTTTGTTTTGTTCTGGAAAGAGGTCTCATATGCTAACCAATGTAATATTGTGAAATATTATTACAACTTGAAACCCTGTTTTCTGGTATATTTATGCATTTTATTCCTTTAATGGCAACATTAGGTTTTTGCTTAAAGCTTAACATTTTCAGGAGCAATTTTTCCAGTTTTTAGAGTTACATAAAACTTTAGAAATAATTTTAATATGCTGATTTAGTGATAATTTTTTTTTTTATTTTTTTTTTTTTTAATTAAAAAAGGTCAAAAGACCAGCATTTATTCGAAATCTTTACTGTACCTTTTGACCATATTAACATATCCTTACTAAATAAAAGTATTAATTAAAAATCTAATTGACCCCAAACTTTTGAAACGTAGTGTATGCCTGCACAAGGGCAAAAAAAAAGTAATATTAAATCAACATGAATGTGCTTACCAACTCCAGTTTCATGATGCGAACACAGTCTCTGAGTATGTTGGTTGGAGCTCCCAACAGCTTTGTAAAGGCATTTAGTGTGTTGTATTTAAAGGGTGGTCCTGCAACCTATGGTTTAAGTAAAAGAAAATGACTTGCACTTGCATAACTGCACAATACCTGACTTGATGGCATTACCAAGAAGGCCACTGAGTGAACTGATTTGCTTTAAAGAAAAGAAAAAATGCACAGCTAACTGCACTAAGCAGAATAGCAAAGATAAGCGTTTTCTAACTAGTTTTAAACAGGTAGCCCCTAATCATGACATTAGGCCAGTGTTGTTAAATCAGGACGAACAGGGCCATTTTAAAATACACATTACAATTCTCTTCAAAAGTTTGTTTCCTACCCTGGTCTCAAAGAACTTCTCCAGGACCTGCAGCTCCTCCTGCGACCAGGGTCCAGTGTTTTCTGGTGTGACTTTCAGCTGCAGAGTCTGGTAGGTTTTGGGGTTGAGAGCCACTCTACATTTAAGCACTTCTGTCTTAAACATGATAACGCCTGGCTCGTTAGAGTTCACAATAGTGAGCTGTGAAGAGAAGGTAATCGAGAGTGATGCAAATACAGTGTGTAAGCAGAATCATATCAATCTGACTGGTTAAATGATGTGGTTGTAAACTTGTTAACAGTTTCTGACTCACATTGGGTTCTAACTGTATGATTCTCTGTAGGTGCCGCCTCATGATGACAGAGCCCAGGAAGCGCTCCAGAGGTGAGCACAGGTAGCTGCCCGCCAGCCCTGGCACTGGGCATGGAATGGATGACGGCAGAAGCAGAACATGTAGTTTGCTGTGGGTGAGGATGGTGGGAATAGAAGCGGCCCAGGACCGCTGTGGCAGTTTACGGGGTGGGGGCATTGCCTGTGAACCTACACACACAAGCACGCACAGTGACTGACTGAACAAATTTAATTACTGCTTAATGTACAGTAGTAAAGTGAAATGTAAATAATATTAAATTCTCTCATTTACACTACTTTTTCTTTCTAGAAATTTGTAGTTTTACTAAGCAAGGATACATTAAACTGATCAAAAGTGACAGTAAAGACAATCTTACAAAAGATTTCCGTTTCAAATAAATGCATTTTTTTAAACTAATTTTCTATTAATCTTGAATCCTAAACGTGTATCATGGTTTACACAAATATATTAAGCAGCACAACTGCTTTCAATATGATAAGAAAAAATGTTTCTTGAACACTAAATCAGTATATTAGAAAGATTTCTAAAGGATGTAACACTGATGGAGTAATGGCTGCTGAAAATTTTGCCTTGCCATCACAGGTATAAATTACATTTTAATATAAAAATAAGCTATTTTGAATAGCAATACTGTGCAATATTACTGTTTTACCTTGGTGAGCATAACAGGCTTCTTTCAGAAACATAAAAAAAAAATCTTTAAAAATCTCATTTTTGACCAGTAGTGTACATCAAACCTAGGACAAACGATGTAATTATCCGGTTAATCGCACAGAAAGTGTCAAGAAAATGTCCTGGTACTTAACCCCAAAATCAATGCAATGCAAAACCCCATCAAGGTATTTTGCATTTCAATAAAGACAATTAAGCAGAAAAATTCTAACTGAAATGTAATAATAATAATAATAAAAATAATTCTCATTACTGTAAAGTGGGAAAATATGTATATTTATAAAATAATAAGCTGTTCTGATAACATGGATCAGTCTTTAGACTCTGGACTTACTCATGCCAGCTCGAGGGGAGTGGGATGGATCTGGAATAGGTGAGTGCAAAGAAGGGTTGCCTGGTGACATGCCAGGGATTCGGGCCCCTGGGGAGGGTCCAGAGACCTGCGGAGAACCTGGCCATGGTCCGACCCTTGGACTGGCGGACACCATCGTGTACGGTGAACTGGGGTCAAGAGTTCCTGCAATACAAATGAAATACATTTGGATGGTAACTCACCCTCTCGAGGAGTGCCAGTTTCCATCGATGTACACAGTTTTTAGTCCATGGCAGTAACAGTAGTCAATACAACCCACCAAAAACACACATATCCCTACTGTAAAGTCAGAGCTGCTTCAGAGATGATTTTGTATGATTAAAACAAGGCAAAGAGATTTAAACCAATGACACCGATTCACTTTCACATGATTTCAAATGCACACCAATTAAGATAAGCTTGAAAAATGTTCTGAATCATGACATACTGTGACTAATGTGAGATAATTGACAATACTGTACAAAAATACACTATAATAATTCAATTTTTTAAGAAATTAATAGTTGTAAAGACAATTATGTTACAAAAACATTTCAAATTAATGTTGTTCTTTTGAACTCTCTTCATCAGAGAATCATGAAAAAAAAAGTATCATGGTTGTAACTTTTCTTTCTTGAGCAAAATCAGTAGGATTTCTGATCATGAGACACTGAAGTCGGGAGTAACGGCCACCACAGGAATAAATTAAATCTTACCTATATTAAAATAGCAAACAGATATTTTATTTGAAATAACATTTTACAATATTACTGTTTTTACTGTATTTTTGACCAAATAAATGCAGCCTTTTTGAGCATAAGAGTTTTTTTTCTTGCATATAATCATGCATATAATTCTGACATTTTGTTTACCCAGTCCCACCAGTCAAAGAAACAAAGAATCAAGAAATAATACAAGTATCAAGCAAGTGCTCATTTAAGCTTTAAGAGTACATCCACCATGCGCAAAGTCGATCGTTAGCAACAAATCAGATGTCTTTCACCAGCCCATCAAAGATTGAAAAATTTTTTACTGCAGAGGTAAAAAGAAGAGCCAATCAACAAAGCCCTGTATCCAGGCCTCCCGTGCACTTACCATGTGGGCTAGCAAAGTTGGAGGTCTGTCCCATAGAAATGCCCAGAGAGGAAGGAGAAGGGGTGGGCCCATAGGGAGAAGGGGCCCGCAGAGCTCCGCTAGGGGAATTGGCTGCGTGGATGTTCCCTGCACACAATTAACCAATCAGTGCCCTCATCAACATCTGACAAGAGCATGTCGCTCCCGTTCCTGCACGCTCACTTTCACACACGCTGCAGCCAAAGCGGGACAGGAGCTGCAGACCCCGAATGGAGATGGGCAACTGTGGGCATGCTCCTTCGTGAGGATGCACGGTGATGGTGTCATCAAACACAGACTGACCGATAAAAGCATGCATACCAACAGACAGGAAGAGCTGGTGGGACGCCAATGAGAATGTTTCCTTTCCTTTTGTTTCCCTGACTCCATGGTGGCATGACCAGGAAAGCACAGGCAGCAAAATGACAGCATTTGACAGGATAGAGACACATATTTATATACCTGGAGACTGTGTTGTTATCATGGAAGGTGAGGGAGGCACGTGGTACGGGTTGGGGGGCGATGTGAGGGGTGGATAAACCCCTCTGCCTGGAGGCTGCGTCTGAGTGTGGGGCATGAAAGTGTCGTCCATGCTTATCGGGGAGGGAGGGTTGTCGTCTTCATTGACCGAGCGTCTGCGGGCGTCTTGGTTACTATCCACAAACATGTTCAAGAACGTCTGTGGAAAATCATTGAAAAGTGACAATTACACCCATGCACAACAACAGTTAAAGGGACAGTCCAAACTAAAATAAACTTCTGTCATCATTTACTCACCCTCAAGTTGTTCCAAACTTTACTTTCTTCAGTGGAACATTAGAGAAGATATTTTAAAGTATGTTGGTAACCCAACATTCTTCATATTACCCTCTTTTATGTTCCACAGAAGAAAGAAAATCATACAAGTTTGGAACGACAAGGGAGTGAGTAAATGATGACAGAATTATATAACATTTTTGGATGACTATCCCCTTAATATGTTTGATATTTTTGCTCCACCCACCTTTAGTCCTGGGGCGGGGTAGAAACCTTCAACTATCTTGGTGTTGTCAAAAAGACTATAGGCCCCGTCACGGATGGCCACCACACCTCTGCTACGGCAGTAGATGTCAATGCAGTACATGTTGCGGAAGGCCAGACGGATGTGAGTGGGTGACTGAGGCAGGATGGAGAAGCACTGGTACGCCGTATTGGTCCTTTGGGTGAGGCCCAGCATAGGCACTGTGGGTAGCTTGTTGATGGCATTTAGAGGAGCTTGAGTGTCTGAGAGGCCCTGAGAACAGACAAGTATGTGACAATACTTCCAGCATCTACTAATGATCAATCAATATATTCTCCAAATTGGTCAGTTAACAATTTCATTTTGTTTTAAAAACGTATTAAAAAATGTGCTGGTATATATTAATACAAGTACTAATAATAAAACTACAGATTACAGTTCATAGACCAGTAACCGCTTGAATTGTAGTAAGTAAATGAAGTATGATGTTTAGTAGTGTCAAGGCTCTAGATACCTGTAGAAGTTGTACTACATTGGGTGTCTTGTTGAACATCTCTTGAAGTTGGTGGAGAATTATGTTGTGACAGTTGCTACAGCCTGAATTGGGCCCCACAGTCCCCAGGGCCAGATGGTAACGCTGGGATGCAGAGTTCCACTGTATTGTCACCTGAAAGAAACCGGATTCAACTTGTAGCAAATGAAACAAGTGTGATTTAAACTAAATCACTAAATAAAGGGATTAAGGGCCTTTAAAAGCACAATATGTAAGATTTTTTTATTAAAATATCCAAAAACCACTAGAACATTGTTATACCCATTTTGCTGACTTGTGTACTTACATTATCCCAAATGTTTCGAAAAAAAATGTAAATCCAGAGAAATAAGCAATTTTAACTAGTGACACGGGCTGTGTCCATAGTGTAATTGTGTCGCCTGCCAATGACGTCATAACCAGGGTTTGAAATTAACACCCGCCAACCGCGGGTAAAAATCAGCTGTGGCAGGTAACGCTGTCAAATCACTAGCCAATTTGTCAGCCGGGTTACTTTTCGTAAATTATGTTCACTCATTAATTTCTTGGGGTAGTTCATGCAGGCCAAATCTGCGCAGGTTTAGCGCAAATACTGAACTCGTGAGACATCATGACATTATCGAGTATATTGCAAAAGCTAAACAAAACACACCTACAGAGGCGTGCATACGCGACGTGATGAAGTCTGGTTAGACCAAAACTAAGGATTTAGTGCACGTGCGCATTTATAGTGCGCTCTTTCACTGCATGATTCAGTCTATTAATATGCATTAACAATGATCACATACTTCATGGTAAGGAGGCAGGAAATGTATATATTTATATCAATTCATATAGTTAATCAATATCACACAAAGAGAAAAAATCAGCATGGTTATAAATGTGATATTTATTTTATACAACAGTTCGATAAACAATAAGTTAATATCAAGAGACTTATGTTTTAAACACCATATTGGCTGTTTTTGCGCTATTTCGCCAACAAAAAACATTCCAAACACAGCCACAGTACTGTTTTGCGTCTCTGAGCAACATGACCTTGTTTTGTTTCTGAATGAATCAACTGTTTAAATGATTCGGTTCAATCGCAATGACTCACTTAAGTGACTTGCTGCCACCTACTGGCGGTTTTAATTTCACATTTAAAGTATCTTTTCATTTTTTAAAGGGGTCATAATTAACATGTGTAAATGCATCTAAATGCCACTTCATATGCAACTTCTGCAAAAGATTAATTTTATTGATACTGATTGATTTGTTTAGTAACAGCCTAAATGTATTATTATTATAATTGACTGATTAAATGTAAGACTTTGACTCAAAAGATGATGTACACTTTTAGAAAAAAATGGTTTTATAAAGGTAAGAATGCCCATAAAAGTTAAAAATCAATTAAAAAATATTGGAAAATATTAATTTCTATCACTGCTGTGAACGGACCACACAGAATATGAAGAATATCCAAAACTTTAGGAGTCAGCTGTCCACGGTAATCCTTAAGATATCAGCACAATAACACACTCAGCAAAATATCATCTAATTATCTTTATCGATAAAATCAGAACATATTGAGATATTATTTTTTGTCAACATCGCACACCCCTAGTACTGACAAAATGATTTGCAACGGTCGCTTTGTCACGCCCAGTGTAGACGGCCTCAAACTGTTGATGTTTTTCTTTTTTTTTTTTTTTTTTTTTGGCTAGTAGAAGTTATGAATGGCCGATAACTTAAAAATGTAGTTGCCAAATTGGCTGGTGAGTGAAAAAGTTAATTTCAATCCCTGGTCATAACCCCTCGATTTTTTATTTTTATTTTTTTAATATGTTAAAGCGTTTTAATAGACTGGTGACGACCGCACAGAGTAGCATTATAACAGAACTTTCAAATGTATCTAGTATGATAAAACAGCGCTGCTTTTTTTCCCCCCAAATACGCACGACCGGAAGGAGCGGAAGCGGTCGACTGTGGCATAATAAAAGCTCCGCAGCTTTCGAGCTGTGTGTCACGCTCGTTCAGCGGCCTCTTTTCGCTTCGATGACTTTCAGCCTCACCCTGCTTCATTCTACTATGTTAATAAATCATTAGCTCATCCATGAACATGATTTCTGCCCGAGTCCCGTCGGATTGCATCGGCTGTGGGGATGAAGACGACAACTCCCATGATTCCACACTCAGTCACGGCGTCGTCAAACTACGCCTCTGTCTATTTGTTTATTTTGAATACGCGCCCTCTAGCGGCAAAAATTACATACTGTGCCTTTAATATCGGCATTTTAACAAGATGAGAAGGTTTTTACCGAGCTGCCTTTGGTGCTGCCATAACATAGAACCAGCTTCCGATAATTGTACAGCCGTATTTCTGAGAAAAGGCTCAAATAGGAGGGCATTTCTGGAAAACATAGATAATTAATTAATTAATTACAAGCAATTCAAGTTCTTCAAACCATTCATAAGTCAAGTATTTTCTCATACTTATACTAACATTCACAGGTTTGGGGTTGGTAAGATTTTTTTAATGTTCATGAAAGAAGTCTCTTAAGCTCACAAGTCTGCATTTATTTGATAAAATCACAGTAAAACAACAATACTGTGAAATATCATTAAAATTCAAATAATACAAATTAATACAAATTCTATTTAAATATATTGTACAATAGAATGTATTCCTGTGAAGGAATTTAAAATTGATGCAATCATTTAATACTTTAAATGTACTATGGCATCAAAGGAATACAAATCATAGCTGGTCAACAATTAAAACTCAAATTAGAATGGAAGAGATGTGATTTACCTAGTTAGAACAGAAGTACCTACCAGGTAAAGCGCGTGAGAAATCCAGCACACATTCATAAAGCTGACTAATGCTGTTCCAGTCGTTCAAGAACATCTCCACCACCTTCCTGCCACCCACCGCCTCCGAAAGGGGATTCTCATAAGTCAGGTAGACATGCCGCGCAGAAGCTGAATTGAAATAGACAGAAAATATTGTAAAAGACACATACATTATTGTTTTGAAAGCTGTTAAGAGGATAATTAACTGTCTTTACCTTGTTCTTTGTTGGCTGTGCTGCTGAGTGGACAACCGGAGAAAACCAATTCTGCCACCCAGGTGCGATTATTCCGGCCCTGTAGTCTGAACGTACAGTCCAGCAGGGAGCGCTCTAGAGCTTTTCTCGTTTCCTCACTTACTCCTTTACAAGGTGGAACTCTGAAAGAAGAAAAGCATTTAGCAAACTATCGCCAAAAGTTTAAGTCGGTAAGATGTTTTTAATGTTTTTGAAAGAGGTCACTTATCCACCCCAAGGTTGCATTAATTAGATTTTTTTCTTAAGTAAAAACCGCAATATTGTAAAATATTTTGTATATTAATATATCCGTTTTAATATTTTAAAATACAATTTATTCCTTTGATGTCAAAGCTGAATTTTCAGTGATCCTTCAGAAATCATTCTAATAATCATATTCTAATATTTGATGCTCAATAAACATTTCTTATTATTATCAACATTTAAAACAGACGGATTCTTTAATGAATAGAAAGTTTCAAAGAACAAGCATTTATTTGAAACGGAAATCTTTTGTAGCATCATAAACATCTTTCCAATTAAAGCGATAGTTCACCCAAAATTTTTTGCCATTTTGGAGAGTATCACATACGTAAACAACGTATAGGCCTACAACGTATGTACGCGGATACGTTGCTTATGCTTTGATCTGAACGTAAACAACGTATTAGTGTACATTCGTGTGCATACGTTGTTTACATATGTGATACTCTCCAAAATGGAGCTATAGGGTGAAGCGGAGGAGAAGAATTGCACAAAAAGTGGCTTTGTAAAATTACTGTTGAACCCCTGATGTCACATGGATTATTTTAACAGTGTCCTTGCTATGTTTCTGAGCCTTGATTGTGTAAGGATCCTTGCAGTCTATGGGAGGGTCAGAAATATCTTGGATTTCATCCAAAATATCTTAATTTGTGTTCTGAAGATGAACGAAGGTCTTACAGGTTTGGAACGACATGAGGGTGAGTAATTAATGACAGAATTTTCATTTTTGCGTGAACTATCCCTTTAAATGCATCCTTGCTGAATAAAAGTATTAAGTAGATATGCATCTATCATATGTGACAGTCTGGTTTATTAACTTCAGAGATGCTTGTAGTGGCAACCAGAGATAAATCTTACTTCAGAATACGTATGGCGTGGCTACAGCCATCTCCTTCGACCTGAACCCCTTGGTGAGGAATCTCCATATTGGACAACTGCGAACACAATAACAGTAAACACAAAATGTGACATTTTCAACTAATAGCTTCAGATAATAAAGCACTGCTTTCACCATCTAATGGATATGAAGTACCTCACAGCGTAATCCGATGAGTGGCATGTTGGTGTCACACATGGCTACCAAGTGGGCCAGCTCCTTATTGAAGGCACACATCTCTCCTGACCTCTTGGGTTTCTTCGGTTCAATGGCACTTTGCTCTCCTGACAACTATGGAGTGACCAAAACAAGATTGAAGGCATCCTTGCTGAATAAAAGTATTAAGCAGATATGCATCTATCATATGTGACAGTCTGGTTTATTAACTTCAGAGATGCTTGTAGTGGCAAGCAGAGATAAATCTTACTTCAGAATACGTATGGCGTGGCTACAGCCATCTCCTTCGACCTGAACCCCTTGGTGAGGAATCTCCATATTGGACAACTGCGAACACAATAACAGTAAACACAAAATGTGACATTTTCAACTAATAGCTTCAGATAATAAAGCACTGCTTTCACCATCTAATGGATATGAAGTACCTCACAGCGTAATCCGATGAGTGGCATGTTGGTGTCACACATGGCTACCAAGTGGGCCAGCTCCTTATTGAAGGCACACATCTCTCCTGACCTCTTGGGTTTCTTCGGTTCAATGGCACTTTGCTCTCCTGACAACTATGGAGTGACCAAAACAAGATTGAAGCTTATAGTAAAAGCTTAAAGCCACAAAATAAAATGTGTTTTCATCAGAAAATTGAGTTATGACATTTCAATTAAAAATGTACATTTCGAGAAAAAAACAAACCAAATTAAAAATGAATCGTATGTATGGATGAATCGTTCACAATAATATCAATAACAGGCAAATACAACAAAGAGGTAACAAATGTTAAACGTTCAGTATATTGCGTTGATTATCCCACCTTTCTCTTGGACCCAGGACGAGCCAGTCGTCCAGATGAAATGTCCTGCACAAGCTCCTCCAGGTTGGACTTAAACTGCTGCAGCAGCTGAGCAGAAGGCAGCCCATCCTCACTCTCAATCTGACTCACAGACAGGAAGTAGTACTTATACTGGAGCTCTGTCAGATTGTTGGACACATCAAACATCTCGACCACCTGAGAAAGACAAGAGTTAATTAAATGTTTAGTGTGTACACAAAAGCCTTTTTACCTGTGAGATAAATACATTAAAGTATTTACAATATAGTATTGTGGGAGGCGAGTGAGTTTGATGAAGAGGCGATGTTTTGACAGGTTGCCCACAGGATGCGTGGTTAAGTTAGATAGGTGGAGAGTGTCTGTGCACAGTGTGGGAAGATGTTTCACAGACTGTCGACATCTCTGCTCGCCCAACCAGAATCTGTTTAAAACATAATATATTATCATCACTGTCACAACATGAAACGCACCAAGAACGGGCAGCTTGACTGCTTACTTTAGCTGCTGTATCCATGTGACGATGCGCTTCATATCATCGTTAATATTCTTCTCAATGTCGTCTAACATTGACTGATCTGGAAACAAGACAAGCAAGGCAAGTTAAGTAGTTGATTTGTTCAAATAATCTGATTGGCATCCAATGGATATGTGACTTACCAACTCCATAGAGCATTGGCTGAAACATTCCTGAATGCAAATCGACAAATATGTGGAGGCACTCCGATCGGCCGCAGGGCTCCAGGATTGGTATGACTAGTGTGGGCAGTGCAGTCTCTATAAAGGCTGAAAAATAAACACACAAAATCAATCTCTTAATGCATATGAAATAAATAATTGATTTTGACTTTTGATGTTTTCTAGTTGAAGAATGGTTTAAAAATAAAGATAAAGAATATTTAAAAAATATATAATAAATATATGTACACAATATTATTTTATTTACAGTATCAATAATAACAGCATAAAAATTGACCATTTTTAAATTTGCTTCCCTACACAATATAACGCATCCTCTCGTAATTTATTACTTAATTATTGTAAATCAATTTAGTAACCAAGAACAGCAAATGCAAATCATTATATTCCCTCTATAAAAACACACACACACACAGCAAGCAGCACAAAAATGGTCAAAATCATTGTGGTGTAAAATACTCACAGTTATCACTAGGGTTGCTACTTTTTAGGATGACTTTGAGTTCTTGCAGTTTCTGATGTGAGCGGGCATGTACACTATCGATCAAAAGCTTTTCAACTGAGAGATGATCAATCTGAAAAAACAGCCCACAAACAGACATGTAAGCTTTCATCCTCAGTTATTATACACTACCATTCAAGATATTTTAATGTTGTTGAAAGAAGCTTTACTTATTGAGAAGCATTACTCCAGTCTTCAGTGCTGATTTTATGCTGATGACTGGAGTATTTGGCTGCTAATATTTTTTTTTTTCCAACAAATAAATTACATTTTAAAATATATTAAAATACAAATCAGATATTTCAAATTGTAATAATATTTCATAATATTAGTTTTTGCTGTAATTTTTATCAAATAAACAGTCTTGGTGAGTATGAAAGAGACTTTTTAAAACCATTTTTAAAAATCTTATCGTCCCCAAACTTTTGAACATTAGAGTAAATAAAATAATTAAAAAATAATAATAATAATAATAAATGTTTATAGTAGTAGTACATATTTATTTAATGCCATGTCAGCATCTTAGACTATTTTCATGGCAAAAACAATTTAAAAAATACAAGTATAACAAATACAATAAAAACCAGCAAACAAACAAACAAACAAGTTATATTGCACAAGATTTTTTACATTAACATATGATAAAAATTCTAAAACTTTTTCTTTATTTTTCATATATATTTAAATCAAATGTATGGAAAAGAAGGGTACATGCACAGGGGTTCCATCATATCTTATTTCTTATGTCTTATTACACATCTTACCTCCGGTTCCCTTGTCTTCAACTAGAATCTCTAGTTTAAGAAGTCTCCATGGGATATCAGGATCATCCCCCATCACTGTCAGTGTGGCTTCAAATTCCCCCTCAACTCGAAACTTTACTCGCCCATTGGCTTCACACAAGTAAGATCATTCATAATCACAACAAAAAAAACACAAAACAAAAATATAGAATAAAATGTTTGGAAACATATAACATACTTATTACAGGGCAGAATACGTCTTTGCCAGTAGATGTGTGGAGCTTGGAACTTACCCACAGTTAAGTTGGCCAGCTGCGGTGGCAAGTCAGTGGTGACTAGTCTGTGTCTCAGGATTTGATTGAGCTGATTTAGCGTTGTCTGCTTTTCTGCTTTGGATATAGGGTCAGGAGGAATAATTTTGTCCTGTAAAAAAAATAAAATTAAAAAATTAAAAATTCAATTTAAAATAAAAAAAAACACCATTGCTGTCCATTTCACATTTATAATATCCACTTTAAGCTCTTGAACACTGTGTTTGACTACTCACTCGGATACAGGTGGGCAGACGCGGATAAGACCCTGTGGTCAATACATCAATGGCGAAAGGGATGGCAAAACTAGGCAAACGTGCATGTACCAAGGCGTCCCTGGCCAGTGATGCCAGTCGATCGGCCGTGTCAACAAATAAATATGCTTGCTGATCCAGAAATGATGAGATCATCTGCAATCAGAACTAAGAATGAGTACTACCTTAACAAGAATGAAAATAACTCCGATTGGAAGTGCAAAATAACTCACGCACCGCACATTTCTCCACCTTCCCAGCATTACTTGCCCATTTCACAAGAGCAAGCAGACGTACGAAGAGCTGCCGTGTCCGACTGGCAAACTGAACAATTTCAATTTTCCTGTAAGAGAGGACATAATCAGTTACATTCATATGCAAGCATAATCTATCTCAGGTTTTCTGTCTTGTAGAAGCCGAGGACCCTCAAAGCCTGTGAAGGACCCCCAACCTAAAATCTGAAAAGTCATCTATACAGTTTTGTGTACATAGACCAGATTTGTATTGTAAAAAATGTATGTTATAAATATGTCTAAAATATTATTTGGATATAATATCATTCATTTACTCATTTATTTATCTAGGTAAATAAATTAGTAAACATTTCTTTTTCAACTTTTCCATGAACCCCTAGCACTGCCTTGCAGCCCCCACTTGAAAACCTCAGGTGTAACCAGTATTACATTCATGTTTTTGAGAATCTAAGTGGAAACTCCATGGTAGTTTCTTACCTTTCCATGTCTGTTTTTCGAGGAAGTCTGTGAAAATCATAACGATAAGGTTTAATAACATCAAATGACAGCACAAACCATTTTACATCTTACATCTAGACAATTTGGAAGACATAACAATACAGATCCATAAAAGCAACAGAACAAGAAAATGTGCACACCTCTATTTATGCTCTAATTGCAATAACAGCATACTCGATGTTAATAGACTTGTTCCATAGATAAAACTTAAGACCTGTGTCACCCACTATATCCACCATAAATTCACCTAGGCTGCTATAAGCAGACCATTCAATTAAACTAGCTTCATGTTAAAATATGACTTCGCCCTGACAAATTTTACATGGTCAACCAAATAAACATAGCCAGCTAAGAAGTCATACAAGGGTCAGGAAGAGTTGCAGCAACATCCCCACATAATTTATATACCCCCATATAATCTCTACCAACTTAAAATCAAGATTTATAAATGAGCTGACATGATCTGCAAAGTAAAACATGTGTCAAGGAAACATATGGGCCAGTGCTAAACTAATTGTAACTTGATTTAAACATGCCTGACCAATGAGCAGAACAGGTCTGATCTCTCATGAACTCACAGCTCAGCCAGGAGAGTGATCTCATGGTAGGTTCGCTGCAGCAGGAACTCGATCAGGAGGCTCAGCCGGACTCCTTGAGTGGCCGGGGCTCCCGGAGGAGGCTGCGGGGCTGAGCTCGGACCCCCGGCGGGGACCAGCTGCCCGTCCGAACCGATCTGAACTGGAGCCATTTTAAAATACAACGGCAGCGATGTACGGCCACGGATCCGACGATTTCCACTCGCGTTTACCGCAAACTAGTTCGAGAGAATATTATCACACGTTCGTCCTAATGTGTATAGGTGGCGGAAACAATTTCAACCCATGAAGAAAGGAAGAAATGAGTCTGTAACATGTTAGATGTGGACAGATGGAGCCCCGTCATCACCCACTGGAGCTGAAGCAGGAAACAAAACTCTTCTTTCTTTAAATGGCGCTGGATCAATTATTTAAAATAAAAGTCTGAAAGCCAAAAACGTGATTTTAAAAGGATTGCATTCGTTTTATTTGCGTTTTATTTCTTTCACAGTACATAAAAACGGAAGACTAACCTAATTTTTAAAAATACATTTTGTCTGTATGTGGAGTCAAATAACATTTTAAGCGACAGTAGCTGCTGGAAAAGGAAAGCCTTGGAGACCTTTATTTTGCCAAGCTAAACGGCCGGACAGAATATCCGGTTTGGAATTTATTTTAATGCATCAAGCATGACAAAGTAATACTAGTTTTAAAAAACTGGTTCATTTTATGAAATGTATGCTAATAATATTTCACAAACAAATCAAACAACGGCAGCTCTGTTCACTTTTTTTTCGTTATGAACAGGACTTCTGAAAACTAAATGTCATATCGAGAACAAAAAAATATGGATGAAATACTTTGCCACGATAATAATGTTATGTACCAAAACCACATTTATTCAAATGTTTTAAATGTTATGTTTGGGTTCTTTTTGCATGCAGTTTTATTTATAGATCTAGTCAGTACTGGTTGGTTAGTGTAGTCAAAAGTGAAACAAAGTGATAAATATTGGTGTAATTCAATAATAAATTATTTATAATAAATATATGAGTCTAAATATTTATTTAAATCATTATAACATAAAAATATAATCATAGCCTGTAATATAATTAATAATATAATATCCCTAATATGGTTGGCCTTTGCCCAGTATTTTCATTGCTTTCCAACCATCCAATCACCTGCTGGGAAGTTTACAGTAGATCAAGTGAACTGCATAAATTATTTTGAACCTAACGACCTAAGTTTCCATATTAATGCTCAAAACAAATATTTCAAATGGTTAAAACGTCGAGTTAAAATAATAGACAACATAACCACACACTATAAAATCAAACATGTAATACGCAAGGTACAATGAAAAACCTGTGCATATGCCAGGTTTCGGTGTAGAGGAGGAGTTTATATAAACAGCTCAGCTCAGCTCAGCTCAGTTAGAGACCGATGGAAGAGACGCACTAAACTCTACATGGAGAATCACTTTAATGATCAAAGCACGGAATGTTCCGCCAGTTCAGACAGCAACGACTGCCAGAGGTATGAACCTGACTTTATATTACTATGATGAAGAGATGTTACTTATAAAATACAAATCGCTTTATTATGGAAAGTGGAACGGTCGCCACGAGATGGTCCAAAACACCTGTGCGTCAGGTGATGCCTGCGTCAGTGTCAATATGAACACTTAAACAAATAAAAGACATTTCAGAAAATGTAATGTAAAAAAAATAATAATGAACTCGTTTGATTTTAGCTTCATATTGTTATGGTATTTCCATTAAAGTTTCTGTTATTATTCTTTAACAGTATTCCCACAAGTCTTTAAAACAAGTCTTTAAATGTGTTTCTAGGGACCAATATGGATTTGAGAGAGCAGAAGATTTCAACTATGAATCCTATGAGGACTTTATGTCCAAGCATCTAGCTGTTGTCACTAGAAGGTCAAAGAAGTGGTCGAAACTTTTGCAGGGCACTGTAAATGTTGAGAAAAATATAAAAGGTAGGCAATTGAATTTATTTTATTATTTTATTTTATTGAATCGACACATAAAGGATAAAGAAATTTTTTCACTTTTTAAAGCTGTCATTTGGGTTTGCAGTGAAGCGATATGTGAGGAAGGGGGTTCCATGTGAACATCGCACTCAGATCTGGATGGCAGCTAGTGGAGCCCAGGACCAGTTGGACAGAAATCCTGGCTACTATCATTCTCTATTAAAGGCTGAGCATGACCCTAAAATAGAAGAGGTTATACGTGCTGGTAAGTTATTTCTCCAGTCATGAAACCATGTTTTATTTTAAAGCAGATTGGATGGGACATATGGGAAACAAAATATTTTTGAGATTTTTTTTTTTCCCAGATATGCACAGAACCTTTCCTGACAACATTCAGTTCCGTGCCTCCTCCCAGCCATGTTTACAAAAAGCCCTGTTTAATGTACTTCTGGCTTATGGACACCACAATAAGGATGTTGGTTACTGTCAGGTACTACTGTCATGTACACATGCCCTTTTACACACATAGCCACTATAACTAAAGTGTCGCTTGAATCCAGGATGTATTGAAGTTCCTACTGTAGATGAATCTAAAACTATTGTTTTACTAAATTAATACTTACAGACCTCTTTATAATGATGTGTTTGTTCTTAAGATTGTTTGTTTGTCTTCTCCCTTCAGAAAATCTTTATGGAGCCTGGAGGTCTCTCTACAGCAACAATTTCTAAACTCAGGAAGACGTGTAGGAATCACATTACTTCTGCCTAAAACCCTCCTTTACACTAAATGGTGAACATGGACATACAAGTTCTGCATTTTCAGCATGTGAGATGAGAATCTATTACTTACTGTGTGGGAAAACTTTATAGTATGTTAAGCTTTTATATGAATATTTTAAACATAATGAAAGGGATACACTACCTTTCAAAAGTTTGGGGTCAGTAAGATTTTTTTTTTTTTTGAAAGAGGTCTCTTAAGATTACCAAGCCTGCATTTATTTGATCCAAAATGCAGCAAAGCAGTAACATTGTAAAGTATCATTTACAATTTAGAACAATGTTTTCTATTTATATAGAAAAGTTTAAAGATGTAATTTATTCCTGTGATGGCAAAAGCTGAATTTTTTTGCAGCCATTACTCCAGTCTTCGGTGCCTTTAGAAATCATTCTAATTTGCTGATTTGGTGTTGATTAATATTAATATTTCATGGATACCGTGATAAATATTGTTTGATTAATGGAAAACCAATAAAGCATTTATTGAATGCTTTTGAAACGTCTTAAATTTGACATTTGATTAATTTAATGTGTCCTTGCTGAATAAAAGTATTCATTTTTCAAAAGATTTTACTGACCCCAACCCTTTGAACAGTAGTTCACCCGAAAAAAATTATCATTTAGTGGAGGCATGCCGTTCCAGACCGGTATGATCTTTAGCCTACTGATATTTACTGGTAGATATTTAGAATTTTCTTTTTTGAGTGAACAATATAAGAAGAATTAACTTTTTACTTTTTTTTTTTTTTTACTAATACCAATCAGTTTTGTGTTATAAGTAAAGGTTTTAACTAAATAAAGATGTTTAATAAGCAAACTCTTTTTCTTGGCTTTTATTTTTCACTTTATTTAGAAACTTAGAATCGCATTCCCTTAAAACATGAACTTCATAGCAATCAAGGCAACACTTCAATATCCACAACAACTCCATTTATGCAGTCAATCCATATGAAGGTGCATTAGAAAGGAGAGATTCACCCACCATATGATCAAGCTTATTTTTAGCGCACTCCTTGTGTTTGTAACAGTTAACCATTTACCTGGGTCTATAATAGTCTAAACCTACGTCAAGTTATTCAGAACTTCCTGTTGTGTTAGTGTGAATCACACCCTTAGTCCATCCAGTAGTGCAAAAAAACATAATATATCCTCACTCTAGCAGAATTTCCCTTTTTAACATTTTTGAATGAGTGCAAATACAATGCTAAATGGAAGCAAGCAGGCTATATAGTTGATATGTAGTATGAGAGGGAAACAGAGCTATTTAGTGTTATTGAGGGGTATTCTACTCTAGAAAGTGGATATTCTATCTGTATAAGTTAAGAATCTCTTCGGTACCCAATGCCTCAGCAGATCTGGAGAGATCCAGGCTAGATGTGGAATTTATTTTCATTAAAACTTAGTACCAAATTGACATCTGACTCAACACTGTTATGCAAGGCTTTTTTTAACAGAATTAAATTAATTATTTTTCTCCAATTTGTTGAATCTCAAAAGCTGTATAATGTTCAACTCCAAATGAAATCACTTTGAGATAAGGATCAGGAAGTAGTGTTAAATATCTAGTCCCTTTTATATTGAGCAGTAACAGCATCATCACTTTTCCCTAAATCCTTGTATTTATATAAATAAACGCATGAGGTTAAATGTAAGAATATGAGGTACCAAACAGATCATATGCTTTCTAACCCAGATTATGCCTAAATAACAACAAACACCAGGCATTCCTCTAGATAAGAATAATCTGGTTCCTGGAAACAATAACTTAGCATGACCTAGAGCCTCAAACACACCTTTGATTTTTTTCCCTGCACCCTTAAGTATGCATTAATTATACTATGTTTAACATAATACAACAAAAAGTCCAGGAAGCGCAGGTCCACCTGAGCGGTGGCAGGGTGAGACACCAGCAGAGGGCAGGGCGGGTTAAAAACTAGGCAGCTGCAGTTGTCGTAGTGTTGTTGAGTCCAGATGAGAGCAGAAATCGGTGGTGCTACACAATATTTAAATCAAACTTACCCAACAGCAGCCTAAAAATTGTCCCGGAGGGCATGTTTTGTTTGCGGATGACGGGCATCATGTTTCTTGCCAAAGTAACGTTAAATCCAAACACACTCGATAGAAAAACAGATGATGGCAGACTGTGCAATATGCGCCTTCAAATGGACTCTTCAGATAACTGTTGTTATGGTGCAGACTGCCGCTGTGCCAAATCTACATCTGATAAACGCACTAGGTCAGATTTGTTTAGCTTCTCGTAACCGCAGCACAAACAAACACTAGCGTCATGTGAGCGACTGCTAGCATCACGCAGCAGCAGCAACCTATTCTGGTTTTTGTTTTAAATGCATTTTTGTTGTGGGGATGGTTGTTTTAGAACAGATAGAACACAATGTACCATGGAGTGCTGCTATCCATATCGATAATAAATTAAATAATAATAATAATAAATTATTCAGGATGTATCACATTTCAGTCGTATAAATTAACATTGCTGTAAGCGTTGTGATAAATTATTAGTTCCTGGATAGTCAGTGAATCATAAAATAATTCAAATAATCGTAAAAATACACATCCATGCGTTACATTTCCAGTAGTGTAGTATTTCATCGTGTGATTGGATAACTATTACGGGCTACAGAAGCAACTGCGTGTGTGTGTGTGTGTGTGTGTGTGTGTGTGTGTTGCATTTTGATTAGTCGTGTTTAATATTTTGACAATTATAAACAAGTAAGTTATTGCCTATATTGTATGTTCCCTGTTGTTAAGCGGTACTTAAAGAATGGTGAAATATCATGAAAATGTAGGCTAGATAGATAGATTTAAAAGTAGCTACTCATAAGTGATCTAAAATAAGTGATGTAAAGAGCAGGATACGCGTGACTTAAGATACTCCTAAGTGTCACAGCACAGAGACAATTTACAAGGAGACGAAAGATTTTAGGACCATTCCGCAATGCCATCACAGAAGTGTGATACCTGACCTTTTACCCTTTTATGTTGCTTGCAAATGGTTTATTTAAAGAGCCATAATGATCTTATGAAATGTATCTAACACTTGCAGCAATTATAAGGGAGACTGGAGCTAGTGTTCAGACTTTTTACTCCAGGGAATATTTCTCAAGGTAGATTTATAGTGAAAAATCAGTTTCTGCACAGACAAGTGATAGAGACTTTAAATAGTTTAAAGCTATTGAACATTTCCAACATTATTACCCAGGAAAAAAGATCAAGTAAATCACGTAGAATGTTGTCACTATATGAAGTCACAGTGGAACATGCCTTACAAATTATGTACTGTAAATATTGTAATTAATAATTATAGATAAATAAAAATACAAAATAAAGATCTGACATTTATGAAATGAGAAAGTATTTCAAACTTTTGGATAAAATCTGCCATTATATAGTTGACCCCCAGCTAACAAAAATATGTTCTAAGAATGTTTTGCTAAAGTTCTCATTATAAGAACGTTATTTCTGGATTTTCTTTGAAAATTCAAAATGTCTAGTTATGTCTAGTAATTTAAAAAAAAAACTTTTCTTCATGGTTATGCAAATATTAAAGGAACATTCCATTAGATGATTCTGCAAACTGGGACGCTACTTTTATACGGTCTCTACACATTCTGAAACACATAATAACATTTAAAAAAGGTTAGACGAATATCCAAAGAAAACAGTTCAGAAAACAAATGCTATGAACAATGAATAAATAATGTTTTTGTGCTAACATTTTTAAAACATTATCAAAGACCACATGACTTCAAATGAAAGTTATTTTAATGTTACTTTAAGAATGTTTGTTCATAACTTTGAGGGAACTTTGCCAAAATGTTGGACAAAGTTGTGGGAATGTTCTCTGTTAGCTGGGCCCAAAGAAACATTATTCTAATTTAAGCTAGTCTTTAGTACTAGTGTTAAAAAAAAATACAAAACCATACCAATGGCAATTGCAAAACAGCAGGGGGCACAACATGTACAAACTAGCTTGTGAAATGTAAGTTGCAAAATATTTTCAATTAAAAAGTAGAAGAAAAAACACTGATTAATTTATTTTATAAGAGTTACAGGTGACGTTTTTGATCTCTGTTTTGAAGATGTTGCCTGATTTTATGTTTTCCTTAACTGTTAGAACTAATATTTCTATTGTGTATGATTTCCTGCACGGGAAAAAGAAGTTTGATTCAGATTTGTTATGAATACATCAACCCAATGCTGCTAAAATGGAAAAATCTAACTCAGCAGACAGTGTAACTATCGTATCCTGCAATACTGATGAAAGACACATAACTGTTAGCGTGAAGATGGTCTAAAAATATACAGGAAATGCTAGTGAGACTTTTTTGAGATGAGAGGACAAGAGACTCTTTGGTGAAGGCAGTGGTTGTCATTCACTAGAACAGAAAACCCAGGGCAAGGGCCGCTTCCTGTTAGGTAAAAGATTGACACAGTAGAAGCAATCAAAACAGAAAGGCTAAAAACTGTTGCACATCACTTACAGGCCAAGCAACAGGAAGGTACGGCATCCAAAGAAACTGTCGTTTCAAGGAATGTAATGGAAATGAGCAGGACAATCACTCTTTTGTTCTTGGCCTCACATGTGTCCTCCACAGGTAAAATAATTTCTCTTGCTCTCTACATATGCATTGCGTAAGGTGCCATACATCTACATGCATCTAGCTCATTCAGCGCAGAGTTTTGATGGTTTACTATATGGGTTGTGAAATCTGTATTTGTCGCTGGAGTGAATGTTTAGAAATTGAATATTAGAATTATTTTGTGTGTTTTCTCCTGTAAAGAACATTGAGGTCAAACATCAGGACATCTTCATGTGGCCATTTTAGTTTCCCTGTACACTCAGCAAGATTTGTAGCATAAAATGTAACAGCCGTGATGACTGTGCAGTACACTATTGTGTTTGCAACATAATGTATGAAAAGATACATTATAGTTTTCACGTTACGTTAAGGTTCACGATACGTTAAGGTTTTCAGCATTACTATGATGGTTTGTAACTGTCATCTTCATTCTTAAATGTTGCTTCCTGAGATTCAAAAAGAAGGATCCAAGCAAAGCAGCTCTTGGCACTCTGAAACCCACACTCTCCTTTTATGAAACTCGAGGTCAAAATTGACAGGATCAGCAAATGGCAGCTTTTCAAAAGTCAACAACATTATTGGCCGCTTAGACACACCTATTGTAGGATACTTTGATTATTATTTTTATTTACCAAATTTAATTTATTATATTTTTCTTATTATTATCATTAATAATATTATTTTATTGTAGTGGTTGTTGTAAGTGTTATTTAAAAAGTTATAGTAAAACAAATACAGCAAAAAATCATGGTGAAGGTGATTATATATTCAGTATAAATACTTAGGTAATTTAAAGAATAATTTTTGATTATGGAATAATTGTTTTGATATCTGTTTGCCAGGTAAATTCAATGGGTGCAAAAGTTTTAGTACAACAAGCAAATTCAACCACAGAGTTGATTCAGTATAAAAGGTTTATAAAAAAAAGTTTTTTTTTAGGAAAACAATAGTATTAGTTAAAGGAATGTTTGTTTGTTGAGCAAAGTAATATTTTAGAAACATGCCTGAACTTTACTAGAGCATTTGTACAAATACACAAAAAGTTTGTGTTGTAAATTAATAACAAAACGTGCCAAAAAGACAACAAACTAATTTCGATATCTATTAAATATGTCTGTTTGCTGCCACACCGTAATTGGAGGAATTTATGTGCAAGTCTGAGACAACAGTGAGAAAAATAGATAACTGGCAGCATAGCCCTTTTACATATACATTTTGAATATACAATGATTTTAGCCCAAATTCAAATACACACACTAGATATTTCTGACATTTGGAACAAACTGCAAAATCATTGAATCTGTTGTATATGATAACGCTATCTTAGCAGTCAATGTGTCCTCATTAAAAAATACATATATATTTCTAATTTTCTTAATTCATTGTGATTCTGTGTTGCTGTCATATATTAAATAGAATCACACTAGGTAAACAACTTAATTTTAGTATTAATAGCTTCTTAAAGGTAATTAGGGGCCTAAAATAATAAAACCTACAAACTTTTTGTCATCACTGACGATATTAAATTTGCAATGAATCTGAATCTTAAATTTGTAATGAATCATTCTTTTATATTAAGCAAGCTAAATTCAGATAAGTAATGCATTAGTGATAAATGTAAACTTTAATAAATATAAACTTCACTTTAATACAGTACATTGTTTTGTTTAGTTTTTTTGAGAGTATAAAGATTTTATTTGTCTAGCCTTATATACTGTATATTGTCCTTGTTTCTGTATGCAATGATCTTGCAGAAGAAAAGTGCTTTTTACTCCTATGGCATGTGAAAGGTGTGTGGTCAGTTTGCTAACCTTCATCCACCAGCCCCCATAAACACCTACTTGATCTGCAATGATGCAATGGGGGCTTCACTGTTTTGTGCTCATTCTTGCACTTAACTAGACCCATGCAGAGAAACCACCGAACTAGACGACACACACACACACACACACACACATTTACACAGAGAGACAGATAGAGGAGCCTGGGCCCCTTCTGCCTCAAACAGGAAGGCATGAGTGCAGTTTTTTCATAAAGATTTGTTTTGTGAACCACTAAATGTTCTTAACAAATTAAAAATAAGAGTGAGGAATGAGACTCATCCCTTTTACATTTAATTATGCAAGAATTGTCTAAAATAATATTTCAATAGGCTACCAAACAAGCAGTTTAAGATCACAGTAAATGCCGAATTAGCTCTGTCGACAAAGCATACACTGTAAAAAATGACCGTGAATTTAACAGTAAAAGACTGTAAAAATGCTACAGTAAAAACCTGTTAAATGGTTAACGATAAGTTCCCCTACTATATACGGTGAAAAACTGGATTGGACATTAAATGTAATTTTATGGTAGTATACCGTTTTTGGAAGTGAAAAAGAATGTATAATTTACAGTGAATAACCGTAAATTGACATTCCCAAAATTCCCTGGGTTTCATTTCAAATTTGATGGGGTTTTTTTGTTGTTGAAATAACTATGTTTCTTCTTAGTTTTTTCTTATCAGTTTTGCACATTAGGGTTGTATGTTACATCTAATGTTGTTAAATTAATGTTTATTGCATTATTTCAGTTTCATGTGTGTTACCATGATGATGTTTAGTGTTTGTGTGAATGACACTGTGAACCTTCTATATAAGTTAATATTTAAAAGATGCTTGTCATAGGGTTTGGTTCATCACGTGACTCTCATCACCACCTGCTTTTGGTGTTATCAGTGTATTACAAAGGTACAAAACAGATTTCAGTACTACAATAGGTTGGTATATTAACATTATCAGCTAATAAAATTATGGTATTTAACTGTAAATTTAAGTTTAAACCGTAAAACCTTCAGTACTACAATAGGTTGGTATATTAACATTATCAGCTAATAAAATTATGGTATTTAACTGTAAATTTAAGTTTAAACCGTAAAACCTGTAATGTTGCTAGCTACCATATTGTTTTACGGTAAAATTCTGGTAATCGTATTTTTCCGTAAATGTTACAGAATTTTTTTTTACAGTTTACCGGTATGGTGCATGTTAGTTTTACTTTCTTTGAATGCATTTATCTAATCATTGTCTATTTATCTAAACATATATATATATATATATATATATATATATATATATATATGAGAGTGGAATTCAGATAAGTAATGCATTAGTGATAAATGTAAACTTTAATAAATATAAACTTCACTTTAATACAGTACATTGTTTTGTTTAGTTTTTTTGAGAGTATAAAGATTTTATTTGTCTAGCCTTATATACTGTATATTGTCCTTGTTTCTGTATGCAATGATCTTGCAGAAGAAAAGTGCTTTTTACTCCTATGGCATGTGAAAGGTGTGTGGTCAGTTTGCTAACCTTCATCCACCAGCCCCCATAAACACCTACTTGATCTGCAATGATGCAATGGGGGCTTCACTGTTTTGTGCTCATTCTTGCACTTAACTAGACCCATGCAGAGAAACCACCGAACTAGAACACACACACACACACACACATTTACACAGAGAGACAGATAGAGGAGCCTGGGCCCCTTCTGCCTCAAACAGGAAGGCATGAGTGCAGTTTTTTCATAAAGATTTGTTTTGTGAACCACTAAATGTTCTTAACAAATTAAAAATAAGAGTGAGGAATGAGACTCATCCCTTTTACATTTAATTATGCAAGAATTGTCTAAAATAATATTTCAATAGGCTACCAAACAAGCAGTTTAAGATCACAGTAAATGCCGAATTAGCTCTGTCGACAAAGCATACACTGTAAAAAATGACCGTGAATTTAACAGTAAAAGACTGTAAAAATGCTACAGTAAAAACCTGTTAAATGGTTAACGATAAGTTCCCCTACTATATACGGTGAAAAACTGTATTGGACATTAAATGTAATTTTATGGTAGTATACCGTTTTTGGAAGTGAAAAAGAATGTATAATTTACAGTGAATAACCGTAAATTGACATTCCCAAAATTCCCTGGGTTTCATTTCAAATTTGATGGGGTTTTTTTGTTGTTGAAATAACTATGTTTCTTCTTAGTTTTTTCTTATCAGTTTTGCACATTAGGGTTGTATGTTACATCTAATGTTGTTAAATTAATGTTTATTGCATTATTTCAGTTTCATGTGTGTTACCATGATGATGTTTAGTGTTTGTGTGAATGACACTGTGCACCTTCTATATAAGTTAATATTTAAAAGATGCTTGTCATAGGGTTTGGTTCATCACGTGACTCTCATCACCACCTGCTTTTGGTGTTATCAGTGTATTACAAAGGTACAAAACAGATTTCAGTACTACAATAGGTTGGTATATTAACATTATCAGCTAATAAAATTATGGTATTTAACTGTAAATTTAAGTTTAAACCGTAAAACCTGTAATGTTGCTAGCTACCATATTGTTTTACGGTAAAATTCTGGTAATCGTATTTTTCCGTAAATGTTACAGAATTTTTTTTTACAGTTTACCGGTATGGTGCATGTTAGTTTTACTTTCTTTGAATGCATTTATCTAATCATTGTCTATTTATCTAAACATATATATATATATATATATATATATATATATATATATATGAGAGTGGTGGGTTGACTAGACCACATTTTATTTGATAGGAGATTCCTGCTTGCATTACACAGTAATTTTTGTCTCAAATACTTGAATGTTTTTTATTTGTCCCAATGATAGACAAGTATCGTAAGTTCAGGGATGTTTTGATATCTTTGAGAACTGATTGCAGTTTAAAGTCACTGATTAAAGTGAAAAGTCAAGTTAGATATGGAAGTTTATCCATAAAACCTTGCTAAATTAATAGATCACAATGCAATGCTTGTAAAGTACTTAGATGTGGCCCAGCTTCCTCTGTTTAAGAGGAACAGTTATGAATGCAATATATAGTGCATGCAAAACTCTCTACATCAAAGAGCAATGTTACTCCATTTTTGTCTGTTTGTTTGAATTTCTGTTGTGTTGTGCACTTATGACAAACCATGGTGCAAATAGTAGGATTCAAAAGTAATAATTATTACTCGTTAATAATTATGTTTTATTAGAAAACGCATTTAGACTTGTTTTGTTCACAATCACGACATTTACGGTCTTTAAGAAACATCAAGTAATCTCAAATACTATCCATAGATTTATTTTGATTATTATGTTAAATAAGAGAGTTCGCGGCATATTGAGCAGTCTAATTAAATGTTCCATACATGTGTGCACTGTTTATTTATTTATTTATATTTAATCGACAAACCATGGTGCAAATAGTAGGATTCGAAAGTAATAATTATTACTCGTTAATAATTATGTTTTATTAGAAAACGCATTTAGACTTGTTTTGTTCACAATCATGACATTTACGGTCTTTAAGAAACATCAAGTAATCTCAAATACTATCCATAGATTTATTTTGATTATTATGTTAAATAAGAGAGTTCGCGGCATATTGAGCAGTCTAATTAAATGTTCCATACATGTGTGCACTGTTTATTTATTTATTTATATTTAATTTATTTGAAAAAGGAGAGTGTACTATTTTTAATACATTTTTCCATTCAATGAATAGTACCGGATTTAGCCATAGGTTAATTTTCATCCGCAGTCCAAAGGCAGGTTGTCACTAAACCTCCTTTAAAAAATGACACAAAACAAAATAGACTAAAAGGCATATAATCTATCTTTCAGCTTTGTTGGATTTGTCTAAGAATTTCAGTGAGTTTTCTTTCTCTGTGGTTTGTTTATAAAGTTGTAAAGTCAGTTTGCATTCTATCCATCTAATCCAATAAATGCAAGCAGATCATTTGTGTGTCACTTTTGAGATGCCCCTGTTTAAACTCAAATTTAAATAGTATGTTTTACAAGAATTAGCATGAGAGAAAGTCATTGTATATTAATCAGTGACTCTAGACATGAAAGCCTTGGTATTGGAAAGTTAACATCCTATAGACATTCAGGCATATACAACTTTTCAAATGTTTTCCAACTTCTTATGTGCCTTAAAACTAATCTAACATCATCTAATCTAAATACTGACTTTTTTCTTTCTCTATTTGCATGATGGTTTAGGTACTAGAGGTGTTTTTTCTCTAATTTTTCCATTCTCTTATGTATTCTTTCTTGTTTTCTTGCTTTTTAACATTACAAAACCAACTAAGCAGAGAAAGAAAGAAAGAAGACAAACATTACAAAACATCCATAAATAACCGGAACAAACCACCAAATTCGAAACACCATGTTTTAGTAGAGTACTTTACGAAAGTCTTTTAAAAATGTTTGTTCTATTTGCAGAGACCATGTCTGCGAGTGACCCAACGAATTGCTATATTTTAGATGTTTTTCTGCTGCTGTATTCTATCATTTTTACTGCTCTCTACTTCAGAGAGAAGGTAAGTTGAGCTCTAGCATGCACCATTCGTTCCAAGTGAAGAAATTTACCTCACGGTTTTAACCGCTAACCTGTGTTCTGCCTTGTATCGCTTAGTTTACAAGGGAAGGGCCTGTTCCTCCAGATCCTGCGTCCCCGGCCCGTAACCCCAATGAGCCTGTCTATACAGTGAGTTCTCATTAATATATAAGTCTCCCAAATAGAGGCTCATCATGTTCAAGGTTCAAATATACTTGTTGATGTGTATTACATCGAATGGGTCATTCCTACTATGAAGTGCATTTTCATCTCCTTATCATGAGTGTAATATCTGATAAAATATTAACCCCCCAATTTTTATAAACAAAGTTTGAGCTTTCTTTTAGTTTGTAGTAGCCATATTTTTGATGTGCATGGTTGCTATGCACTTCTGAAAATAAAAAAACTGGCAATTTATTAAGTCCCCCCTTTTTTCCTTTTTAAAGGCTACTCAAAAACGTTATAAAAAAACACAAGTATTATTTTCGTCATCTGTTATATCTCGAACAACTCAACTGGCCTTTTGGCAACAGCTAAAATCCAACTTTAAATATCAAAGGAAACACTTCTGGTTGCATATGGTTAGCTACAACACGATATCTGTTTGCAAGAATCTTGCCCTCTGGCTCATTTTTAATCTAACATTTTGTGATAACTGAAATAGTTGAAAAACTCAAATTAAATATTAATACTTAAAGGTAAATGTAAGTATTATATATATACTATATATATTATATATATATACTCAAATATATGTAAGTACGTTATTACTTCATTCAGGTCTCGATAATTCGCATCCTGAGTCTGGCCAGAGCTTCTTAAAAAGTCGGGTTTAACTTTATTAAAATACCTCCTTAAATTACAAAAGAAGCTTTTTTTTTTAAATCGTGACAAAATTCAAAAGCACTGCCTAGTTGGAATGCCACAAAGACAACGTGCGTTCTGTATTTCTTAGGACTTGGATCTGCCTCAGATGAGTTCTGATTATCAGCAACTGGATAGACCGGTGAGACTATTTTATGTTTTAATTTACTATATAAGTACATTTACATTAGCCACGATAACAGAGAGAGCATAGCAGTGCATTACACATGCTTTACTTCCTGCCTTGATCTCCAATCTTGTTTGTGATCTATAATACAGTAGGCTATGATAAACGTTAATTGCAGTTTTAAAAGTTATTTTTAGATGCCTACCAACATCTAACACATATCTACATATTTCAGATAAGAAGACGAGAGCCAGAGACACATTACCAGGTCAGTAACACTCACTTGTCAAAAAGGATGTGAGAGATGAGATGTACCAGATAAAAGTTTCTTACCTTTTAGTACGACATCTTTGATCCCTGCTGCCCTCCTGTGGTTTTTTACAGTTGAGCACTTATATTTGTAATCGTTCTGCAATGGCGGTTGGTGTGTTTACTTTGGTTTGTTGGTTTGTGAGGAATTGAGACCACATACAAGTGATGAATACCAGGAAATAAGAACTAAAGGAACCAAAGTAAGTGTATCAGTGTATCAAATATGAGAAAAGTGTGTGGGTTGTGGGGTTAGGAAGTGTTTTTGATGTGAGGTTTACCCAGCAGTGATGCCAAATATCCTTACTATGCTCAGTTGTAGGGATGCACGATATATCGGCCACCATATCGGTATCGGCCCATATCGGCTCATTTTTTCTGTTATCGGTATCGGCCTGATAAGAAAATTTGGCCGATATCTTAAAGCCGATAAATAATGCATTATTTCCTTCAGAGACACTTCAGATGCGCGCTGTTCGTTTGCAGCCTTTTGTGCAATTGTACATTGTAATATTGTGTTTATTTGATGTATATCTGATTTATCTCATATAGAATGCGTTTGGTTAAGTTAAAAGAGCACTTCAGTTTACCGGTATATAAGTCTCCCAAATAGAGGCTCATCATGTTCAAGGTTCAAATATACTTGTTGATGTGTATTACATCGAATGGGTCATTCCTACTATGAAGTGCATTTTCATCTCCTTATCATGAGTGTAATATCTGATAAAATATTAACCCCCCAATTTTTATAAACAAAGTTTGAGCTTTCTTTTAGTTTGTAGTAGCCATATTTTTGATGTGCATGGTTGCTATGCACTTCTGAAAATAAAAAAACTGGCAATTTATTAAGTCCCCCCTTTTTTCCTTTTTAAAGGCTACTCAAAAACGTTATAAAAAAACACAAGTATTATTTTCGTCATCTGTTATATCTCGAACAACTCAACTGGCCTTTTGGCAACAGCTAAAATCCAACTTTAAATATCAAAGGAAACACTTCTGGTTGCATATGGTTAGCTACAACACGATATCTGTTTGCAAGAATCTTGCCCTCTGGCTCATTTTTAATCTAACATTTTGTGATAACTGAAATAGTTGAAAAACTCAAATTAAATATTAATACTTAAAGGTAAATGTAAGTATTATATATATATACTCAAATATATGTAAGTACGTTATTACTTCATTCAGGTCTCGATAATTCGCACCCTGAGTCTGGCCAGAGCTTCTTAAAAAGTCGGGTTTAACTTTATTAAAATACCTCCTTAAATTACAAAAGAAGCTTTTTTTTTAAAATCGTGACAAAATTCAAAAGCACTGCCTAGTTGGAATGCCACAAAGACAACGTGCGTTCTGTATTTCTTAGGACTTGGATCTGCCTCAGATGAGTTCTGATTATCAGCAACTGGATAGACCGGTGAGACTATTTTATGTTTTAATTTACTATATAAGTACATTTACATTAGCCACGATAACAGAGAGAGCATAGCAGTGCATTACACATGCTTTACTTCCTGCCTTGATCTCCAATCTTGTTTGTGATCTATAATACAGTAGGCTATGATAAACGTTAATTGCAGTTTTAAAAGTTATTTTTAGATGCCTACCAACATCTAACACATATCTACATATTTCAGATAAGAAGACGAGAGCCAGAGACACATTACCAGGTCAGTAACACTCACTTGTCAAAAAGGATGTGAGAGATGAGATGTACCAGATAAAAGTTTCTTACCTTTTAGTACGACATCTTTGATCCCTGCTGCCCTCCTGTGGTTTTTTACAGTTGAGCACTTATATTTGTAATCGTTCTGCAATGGCGGTTGGTGTGTTTACTTTGGTTTGTGTATTTTATAGGAATTGAGACCACATACAAGTGATGAATACCAGGAAATAAGAACTAAAGGAACCAAAGTAAGTGTATCAAGCCAACGAATATGAGAAAAGTGTGTGGGTTGTGGGGTTAGGAAGTGTTTTTGATGTGAGGTTTACCCAGCAGTGATGCCAAATATCCTTACTATGCTCAGTTGTAGGGATGCACGATATATCGGCCACCATATCGGTATCGGCCCATATCGGCTCATTTTTTCTGTTATCGGTATCGGCCTGATAAGAAAATTTGGCCGATATCTTAAAGCCGATAAATAATGCATTATTTCCTTCAGAGACACTTCAGATGCGCGCTGTTCGTTTGCAGCCTTTTGTGCAATTGTACATTGTAATATTGTGTTTATTTGATGTATATCTGATTTATCTCATATAGAATGCGTTTGGTTAAGTTAAAAGAGCACTTCAGTTTACCGG
>NW_015505412.1:1878433-1916133 GCF_001515645.1 Sinocyclocheilus grahami
AAAAAACATGTCAAAATTAAGTGAGTTTTTGCTTAGAACAAACACAATAATCTTATTTCAAACAGAAAACAAGATTATTTTGTTTACCCCATTGGCAGATTATTTTGCTTGTTTCAGGCAAAAACTCACTTAATTTTGACATGTTTTTTCTGAAAACCAGACAATAATTTGTCCTTCTTGATTTAAGAATTTTTAGATATTCTGGCTGGAAACAAGACAAAAAAAACATTTTTTTTTTTGCAGTGCAGGATTTACAAACTGGAAAGAAAGATTGCGGAGAATGCTTTTATCAGCAATACTAGCTAGTTATTACAAACCTGTGTTATTTTAGTATTGTGGTAGCAGTTTACAATAATATTCTGTTTGTTAATATTAATTAACTGCATAGTAAACATGAACTAAGAATGAAAATACTTCTAAAACCTTCATTAATCTTAGTTAATTTCAACATTTACTAATACATTATTAAACTCAAACGTCGTATTTGTTCATATTGTTTAAAGGACCTGAGCTAACATGAACTAACAGTTGTATTTTTTAGGGATGCACGATATATCGGCCACCAGATCGGTATCGGCCCATATCTGCTCATTTTTTCTGTTATCGGTATCGGCCTGATAAGAAAATTTGGCCGATATCTTAAAGCCGATAAATAATGCATTATTTCCTTCAGAGACACTTCAGATGCGCGCTGTTCGTTTGCAGCCTTTTGTGCAATTGTACGTTGTAATATTGTGTTTATTTGATGTATATCTGATTTATCTCATATAGAATGCGTTTGGTTAAGTTAAAAGAGCGCTTCAGTTTACCGGTGATCGTCTTTAGCTCAGCGCACGCAGCTCAAACAGCAGTGCACAACATTAATAACTATGATTGGGAATGTCGTGTATATAACATTCTAATGAGAACATTATTATAATAAAACGTTGTGCATTCTTTGGGTTTAGTTGCTGTGTTTCAGCGCGTTGTTATGGGAAGAGCGCATCCACAACAGGATCACACATTCTGACTATAGCATGCAATAACTGCGTCATTTTGTACATATATAAGTTGTAATATTATGTTTATGTTGTATTAATATTAATCTCAGGATGCATTTCCTTGAGTTAAATAAGCTGCCAGCAAAACGCTTCAGTTTACCGTGTTCATTCAGCTCTTCAGCTTCAGCTTGAGCTGCAGCTCAATGGCTGCTATTTAAAACAGTGGTATTAATTTGTTACTTTTTCAAAATCATTGATATATTATTAATAACAACAACCACTTGTATTTTTCTCTTATTATTTTCATCAACAATATGGTTTATATTAAAATCATTTAATTATTGTCCGTGCAGAGGCTATTCCGTTTTATTGATCTATGGCGCATTCATTTTGATTCTTTACACGTGTAATGATGTCCAGTGACTTGTTTGCATTATTTATGCATAATTTTATTTATTTGTAAGACTTTTTTATGACTAAATTTGGTAATGGGAGAGTAAAAATATTTTTAAAACGTACACCGTTCAGACTAGGCTGCTTATGTTGAAGTGTTTGGGATGTGGCTTTTAATGATGAGACCTTTTTTGTAATCAGGCTCTCAAAAAGTATATAACAATTTGGATATAGATTTATCGGCCAACATATCGGTTATCGGCTTTCAAAAATAAAGAATAATCGGTTATCGGTATCGGCCAAAATTTTCATATCGGTGCATCCCTACTCAGTTGGCAAATCAATCTAAATATCAATCTTCTATTTCTGCAGCCTCGCAAAGGCAAGGGCAAATCTAATGAGGTAATGTACCAATTACTATTTTTAAACACTTGGTTTGATATGTATCTTAATGGCATTTGCATATTTAAACATAAAAATAACTTTTTATGACCACCTTGTATATAACATAATATTTATCTACAAATATGCTCATACAAGCATATTTTTAACAAGTTACTTTTCCCAAATTTATCCTCTAAGTTAAGTGTCTTGTAAGGTAAGGTAATCACAAAATGGTAGGTTTAAAACAGACTAGTTTTGTTTAAAAAAAGAAAAAAAAAAAGAAGCCAAAACTCATCAAAGTCATTGGTTTCTTCCTTTAAAGGGTCGAACAGGGAGAAACAGGGATGCAGCCGAGGCTGTGGAGATGGAAACTTTTCCCACTGATACATTGCACAATTAGCACACAGCACAAGCTCAGGAGCAACCTGTATACGTATCTGCCAACTAATAGATAAATTGTGTATCTTTGTTGAATGCATGTTAAAAAAAAATAATAATAATTATTTGTTACTTTGCCTAACTAACCATATACTACAATTCAATGGTTTGGTGTCAGTAAGATTAAAAAATAATAATAAAAGGATTCCTACTATTTAGCATTAGCAAGGATGCATGAATTTGGCCAAGTGTCGGTAAAGACATGTTTATAATGAATGATAAAGATTTTTATTTCAAATAAATGCTGTTCTTTTGAACTTTCTATACGAAGAATCCAGAAAAAGTTAATCATGGTTTTTATAAAAACTAGTAAGCTGCACAACTGCTTCAAACATAAGGAATGTTTTTTGGGCACCAAATCAACATTATTAGAATGAATTCTGAAGAATCACGTGACACTGAATTCTGGAGTAATGAGTGTTGAAAATTCAGCTTTGCCATAACAGGACTAAACAAAACATGTTAAAATATACTAAAATAGACAAGTTATTTAAAATTGTTATTGTTGTTTTACAGTACTACTGTTTTGCTGTATTCTAAATTAAATGCATCTTTAGCGAGACTTTTCAAAAACATCAAAAAATCTTGCAGACCCAAAACTTTTGAACAGTAGTGTGCATTATGTATGCATGTATAGAATTTTTTAAATTACAATACAGGATATTGAATGTTAATGCAAGGCATGAACAGATCATGTTTGATCAATTTAAGTACTAAATCTCTGTCTGGAGAGTACTGTTTTTTTTTTGTTTGTTTGTGTTTTTACATATTTTGTGTGTACTACTGTAAAGCATAAGTCTAAAAATAAATTTAAAATGATATCAACTCCATAAATTCATCAACATGATCCAAAATGGCAAATATTAACAGACCAAAGACATGTACGAATATTAAAACACTTGGAAAATGGTTTAATGATGTTTACAACAAAAGAGAACTGTACAGTTACAGTAAAATATTATCTTTATATATATATATATATATATATATATATATATATATTGCATTATGTATGCATGTATAGAATTTTTTTAATTACAATACAGGATATTGAATGTTAATGCAAGGCATGAACAGATCATGTTTGATCAATTTAAGTACTAAATCTCTGTCTGGAGAGTACTGTTTTTTTTTGTTTGTTTGTGTTTTTACATATTTTGTGTGTACTACTGTAAAGCATAAGTCTAAAAATAAATTTAAAATGATATCAACTCCATAAATTCATCAACATGATCCAAAATGGCAAATATTAACAGACCAAAGACATGTACGAATATTAAAACACTTGGAAAATGGTTTAATGATGTTTACAACAAAAGAGAACTGTACAGTTACAGTAAAATATTATCTTTATATATATATATATATATATATATATATATATATATATATATATAAACAAAATAAATACAGCAGACAAATGCATCAAATCTACCATGTATCCTGATTCACATACTTATATTCTACACAATCATTCAGTTCTAAGCTACAGCGATGTAGCCGTTTAGCGTTCAGTCTTGGGTATATGTCGCTTGATAACAGGCCACGAGTGGCACTAGAGTTCAGGTCTGTAGTGATACTCAGAATCCAAGCAATCATCACTATTACAACAGTGAGTTACAGCATTCTGAAGGGAGATATAGAAGTACAATCTACTGTATGCGACAGGGTGAAAATGGAACACATTCCTTGAGCTTCAGCCGCAGGAAACATGGAAATGAGAGTATAGAGAGGGATTTCTTTTGAAATCAGTGACTAAAGCATTATGTACATAGTCTTTTTTTATCTTAACTTTTTTCTCTTTTGTTTTAAAAACAATGATAAGTTGGGCAGTGAAACTGATATCACATACATTGACATCCAAAAACATACAAAAATACTATTTCTTTAACCTACAGTAAGACAGTTTTGCAGTTAAATTCCATGCTGTGACAGAAAAAGAGCAACAGATCCAACGAACAAGAAAATGAAAAATGACAAAATGACTTTTCCCCCCCCCCCATAAGCATCTCAGAAAAATACCAAAATATACATCTAAACTTTGGAATTACTGAGGTTAGGACTACTGTCAGAGCTGGGTTCTGTTTCTTAATACACAAGCTGAAGGGTTTGGGAAGGAAGAGGAAAAAGAACAGAGTAATCTTTGGTATCTGCACTTGTAAAACATTTCATATTTGGATATTTTTGCTTTGGAATAGAGCTTATAGTTGCTTTTGACCCTCCACTCGGCATAAAACTATTAAGATCCATCTGAAAAGGGCCGTGTCGCACAGACGCCGCTTTTGCAGAATAGAGGACAACGATGCATAGTTGCACAGCTGATCAAACCAATTGAAATCATAATAGTGGAAACAGCAAAGCTAGATAAAAGACATCGACAAAACAGTGAAACCACGGGACGACGGCACCTAAAAGACGACTATGGAGAGACATTGCATGTTTTCTGTAGACAATCATAGAAACAGTGTTGCCTTGCTGCAGCCACAGAGTGGAACTCCAGAGGACAGTTTATCCTGAGCAGGTTGCAGTGAGCCCAGGACATCCTTCAGCGTGTATTAATAAACATCACCCAGCCCACGAGGGGTTACTTTAAGTCCTTTCCAGAAGCCGGCAGAGCTGTTTTGCTTCCTCTTTCTACTAAACCCCGCCCACTTGGCCACGAGTGACCAATGATCTAAAACTGCAAGTTGATAGTTGAGGCAGGGCACTAGAAGAGAGAGTTTAGTCCATACAATCACTTTGAAAGTCTTTGGTTACCACTGAGAAGGTGAGGAACAAGCAGACCGCTAACCCAGAAGAGCAACCGGCACAAACCCTGCAACAAATAAGGGTTAGGGGTTTATAAAGACGACGATTGTCAAATTATTAAAAAAAAGCTTTGGTATAAAATGAATAAGGAGCTATAGAGTGAACTTAAATTTGTGTTAAAAGCAAAATATAAATAAGTGGGATGGGCTTCTTATATGCATGAGCTTGTGCGGCCTTATGGGTATCCATCCGGTTCCTCACTCAAAACTTTAAACAGACATCTGCAGGCTTCCGTTCTGGGGCCGATCTTTTTTTTTATATTATTTCATCTTTTGAAGTAGATTAAAGCAAGTTTTTACTCAGTTTCGAGTTATAAATGAGGTATACAACAGCTCCTTTATTCAGACCAGCTCTCGCTCGGCTCTCTGGTGCATGACCTCTTCTGCAACTATCCTATTTTGTCACTAGACTGAGGGTCTACAGCGGCAAACCCCGCTACAATCGTGAAACTATCCAATCACAAGTCAGAGCATCCACACACGCCAAAATCAAGTGGCGCAACAACTTCAAATTTACAGAGCTTTTGCCAGGTTCAACATCCTTGGATAAATCACATCCCAAACATCTCATGAGCACACATGTTAAAAAAGATATAATTTACAGCCAAGTGGTCAATTGCATCAAATGATGTATGATGCGTCCTTTTATCCACTTAACAAAAAAAAATAAATCCTGTATTTCCTACCAAGGAGTCTCACTAAAAAGTCTCACTTTTAAGATATGACGTCAGACAGAACCTCTCTAAAGTATTATCTTTCAAAGTAAATGCACCACTAGTGCCCCCTACATATCAGCTGGAGTTGAGTTATTAGTAAAGCTTTTAACAGGTATCCAACAGACTTGAATTTTACCTACAAAAAATAGGTAGCAACACTTCCAAAATATCACAAAACACAAATAAACTCACAGCGTTATTTTCATGGTTGATATGCACACCATGTGAGTTTTAACATTGGTGCATGCTCAGTTGCATCTCCTTTCACATGCGCGCACACACACACACACACAAATTCACAACCAAACAAAATCATCTCTCACATCAACATATTACAGTTTGCTACAATGTGTCAAACTCAGAAATAATAGTAAGGCATAAATGATAAATGCGAGTTTTTGTCAAACTACGAAAGCCAGTGACGTTGCTTCCTCATAATATACAAAAAAGGCATAAAGTAATTAAACTCAAATGATTGTTAAAAAGCAACATGGCAAATTAAATTCATAAAAAGCAAAGCAAAAAAAAACGAATTTGGTGCTATCAAGTCTGTTACATCAATGAAAGCTTGGGGCTTTCCTTTAGGAGCACCATCACAAGCCCCTCCCACTCAAACAATCCACATTTAAATGTGAGCCGGGCACACAACAGCCACTCCCACATCACAAGGGTGTGGTTGCAATTTTTGGTCTTGACTTTTTTTTTTGTTTATTTTTTTATTTTTTAGAATAGCTATAATATAAATGAAGTAATTTTTTTTTTTTTTTTTCCTTTTAGTGAATAAGCATGACAAAAACACTACATTCAAACTAGATATTAGTTCAAATATAAAATATGAGCATCTTACATAAGTGAATATATATAGAATTTAGAAAAGAAGTTCTTTAATCTTTGAGTCATTCCTCAGATAAATATATCAGTAACTCCCCACAGTCCCGGTGACTACCGGGTCGTGACACTAATGCGCAAAACAACACAAAAATCTACATGTCCAGAGAGGCTACGTTGAAATTTCCGGACAGAACCAGCGGAATGAGCAGCAACAAGACCCAGCCGCAAAGACAAAGGCTTTTTTTTTTTTTTTACTTTGGCAAGTAGGATAACAAAATATTCATTACAAGTTAACCTGGACATACCCTTAAGTAGTAGTAATAGTAGTACTTGAAATAGCAGTAGTAGACTTATGTGACATTATTATTATTACAGATTTTCCTGTTATACTTTGTAGTTTTACACGTTGGTCATTTTAAAATGGACTGTCAGAAAGAGCTTTTGTACATTCTGGAGTTGACTACTGGTGACTTTTGCTTAAAGTGAACCTTCCATGTAAGTGCTGCTGAGGTATTTCAAATCATATTAACAATAAAACACACATAGCGTCGCTAACGAACAGTCGTAACAAAAATTGACAGACAGGGCCACAGTAACGAATGACAAAATGGACAGTAAGGGGAGACTGACCTCTTCGTCATCAAATTTAAAATGTGAGAGTGTTAAAAGCAATGCTACGGATGAAACAGTACTGTAATCCTCCCAGAATACCTGTTCTCCATTGTTCATTAACAAGAACAACAACAAAAAACAAGTCTATACAGTGTACCGGTGGAATACTAAAAATCCACATTCTTGTCAAATGAAGGCTTTTTAGAGCCTTTTGCACTTCCACAGGTTCTTCTGGATTTTAAATGAAGAGTTTGGTGGACTCTTGATATTTCTATTGCTATTAATTCGTCGAAACGCAGCATGGGTGTTGAGTCCTATGAGATTACATCCAGAACAAAGACTCGCCGTAAAGGTAAAAGAATGAAATAAAAGACACAGACTCCCAAAATCTCAACAGCACTTAAACACAAGGCCCTTAAGATTCTCTTTGGATCGTTAAACGCTCGGATATCGAGAGCTAAAGCAAGTTAGCGCTGCGCTAGAGAAGCTATATTTCTTCAAATTTGTTGAACAATGCGAGTCAAAAGAGTAGGGTTTAAAAGAAGTGTAATAGATGGTAAAGTTTGTCAGTAGTGAGTAGTGAAAGTGTGGTCAGCATTGCACTGACCCACACAGGCACAGCAGCTAGTGAGAAATCGACTTTGGTTCAAGCTTTACATCATGGCTGCATTACATTGGTAGGGAAAAACTAAACAGACCATCCGGCTAAAACCCCTAATTACGTTCTCACCTCTATATAACGGATATTTCAGGCCCGCTACTGTCCTCCATGGTACAGCCAACACATTGGGTTGGAGTGAAATTTAGAGAAGGCTCTCATTTCAGATTATGGCGGACTGAATCTGGCACCTTGCAACCACAAAGAAGGGAAAATGTTCAGAAAAGTCTGTTAGGTAAGAACACACTTTACTTTCACGTTTACAATTTTCAATTATCTGAACAGAATGGGAAAACGACTCCCCCATTTGTCTCACTCAAAATCCTCATCATTGACCAGCAGAAAGGACAATCCCAAACCTCAAACTGGTCCTTTGCTGTAGTATCATGCTCCTGCTCTCGCCTCGGATCTATTTGGTTAGTTTCACTGACACTACAAAATTGAGGAGGGACAGCCATCTCAAATAAAAGCAAAAAAAAAAAAAAAAGGAGAACTATGTTTTCATCTTTGGAAAAGATCAAAATATTGCATTATATTTCCTGTGGTCTACCGAGAGCCTTCGCTCATAAATATTTAGGCTTAAACTACGCTACAGTAGCAATATACAGCAACAGGTATAACAAAGATTTTTGGTATATCTTGAAATAGAGGCAATACAAAGACCTCCGAAATAAAGACCTCTTAAAGCGTGACAGAAGTTCTGCTAAAAACAGAGCAGACTGCAGTTCTCAAATCCAGTTTTTTGGTACAGATACTGTGCACAAGTAGAACATCAAAGACCCTCAAAAACAAAAACAAACTTGAACATCATCCACCTAAACTTTATCTCGCTTGACCTACACCTTCACAATCAGGTGGTGATACCGTAAGTACATGCCATGTTAGGAAGACCGTGAGGAGGTTTACCTTACGTGGTTACACAGTCCTGACGCTAATGTTGCGAGCTCTCAGTTACTGAAGCTTCAAAGTAGATGGTACTGCTCAGTTACTTTTGCCCACGCCGAACAACTCCTCCTTGACGAATCATTTCATAATTCGTTAAAGCTTTTAGTATATTAAGTGAGCCCGTTACTGGGTGAGGATTCAGACCCAGACTAGTCTTCTGCTATGGAGTAAACTACGAAATGATATGAAAACAATCTGAAAACAATTGAATCTGAAAGTGTTTCACTAGAAAGAAAGGCCAGTCGAACGATTCCTTAAAGCAATGAAACCGCATCACAGCCGCTTATTACTCCATTTAAAGCCTTGTAACCACATGTTAGTAAGATACTGGACATAAAGCTAACCCATTGTTTGATCAAAATAAATCATGTGCATCTAAAAGGAAACGTTCCACGGGGACAGGATCTCCAGTGAAATCATAGACAGAACATTTTTCTACAGTGAGGAAGAGGAGGTTACTGTCAGCAGTAAGAAGGTATCATTCAACACAGAGTAAACAAAGTTTTTTGGTTAAAAGCATTTCAGAAATACCTCTGAAAAGGTTTCATGTGAAAATGGGAGAAAAGAGCGAGTTCGCTGAAACGAATATGTCTTCGCGTCGCACAGAGACTTGGCACAATGTCCAGGGAGGCTTCTGCTCTCCTGATGCAAGCTCTGTGGAGACGCCAACATTCGCTTACGGTTGATTTGGTTGAAGTCAACCCATCAGTGAGGTCCAAACATCGCAGATTAAGGTGTAAAGTTAGAACATACAAACTTAAACATTAAAATAATGTTAAAACAACATTAAATCCTATTTAAAAGGTTTGTTTTTGGTGGTAGCAAGAGATTAAAGAAAAACTTGGATAGAGGAAAGGGGTCTAGGAGAGGAGAGGAGTGGCTAAAGCTTTCACTGGGCCTTAGAGGCCGTGGTGATGGTGGAGGCGGCCATAGTTGCTGTAGTGACAGCGCTCTGGTGGGCATCGGCGGTGATGTGCAGGTTGAGGGCTCCGGAGGACCCTCCCGCAGACACCAGGCTGACCGGGTTACTGGCGAGCAGTGACAAGTTCTGAGGGTTCAGAAACAGTGGTGCTGTCACGAGGTTAGGGGTGCTGCCGGCACTGGTGTTGGCAAACAGAAAGTTCCCGCTCCCATCCAGAGATGTAATGGGCAGAGTGCCACTAGATGCCAGAGCTAAAGAGACAATGAACAACATTTTAACTCCAGGTGTTCAAAATATTGAAACAGTCATCATTGAGCAGAGGCCTATAACAAATCAAATTACTAGAACAGAGATGCAGCGATATAGAAATTTCGACTGTTAAGATGAATCTTCTGACTGTTCTTCACATACCCAGCCTCTTGCATGTTCATTTATGAAACATTTTAGCTAATTTATGCATTCAGATACCGACAAAGGTGTAGTACTATTATACGTTTTGTTTGTTTAAAAAAGTGAGGTCTATTTTTTAACAAATTAGCCTTTCTATTATGTTACCAATTATATCGACCAAATCAGATTGATACTCATCATTAAAAAATTTAATATTTTTATCTTTTTATATTTATTATTATTATTTCATAATAATGAAATACACTATTATTATAAAAAATAATATAAATAAGAATCATCATAATCTTCTATTAAAGAGTTTTTAAAAATCCATAAAACCTAATGCACTCAGATGGTCACATGAACTTATTAAGTTAAATACAAAAAGGTTTGCACTGTATGCAAATATGTTGTTTAGTATATTTTCATTGTATGCAAATAAGTCCTTTACTATCTTGGAATTGTATGCAAATATGTTGAATGCAGAAAGCTTTTGAGAGTGTAGAGTGATACAAGTGTTACCAAAACATCTGTTTTACTGCCACATATTCATCTTGCTGGTGATGCCAAGATTAATAAGCACATGCAGAGCCATATTGTAAATACAAGTGTACTTGCCGCTCCACACACCTTGGATTGTGGCCAAGGTGCTGTTGCTCATCAGTGCTGGACTCAAAGCGCTCCCGAGACCACCGGGTGCCAAACTTAGAAAAGCCCCGCTGCACAGGAAACACCAGAGAATAGTATTAAACACACAGATGTCCAATCACAAGCTTGAGGTCGATGCTCTTTCAGAGAACTAAAATGACACTTACCCAGGAGAGAACTGTGAAGACGCCATGAGCCCAGGATTGAGGCCTGCGGCTGCAGCCATGGCAGCGATGCTGATGCTGGTGGGCAGCTGGGCGGCTCCTTGCAGAGCGGCTGAAAGGCTGGGCGCTGCCACCATCACCTGCCCAGTGCCCAGAGTTGGCGTCACCGTCTCCTGAGCTGAAGTGTGCCCTGAGGAGGACGTCTGCGCTGCAGTGGGAGAAGGGCTGAGTGAAGGAGAGGATGCTGCGGTGGTGATCACAGGTGCAGTGTTAGTGGTAGCCGAGCCAATAGTTGTGCCTGGAGGAAGAAAAGGCTCTTTTAAAGATTGTGAGGTGAACAATATGAATGTTTTTGGACATTTTTAGGCTTTTCCTGCCTACCAATGAAACCGACACTGGAGACACTAGTGCTGGTGAGAGGCAAAACTGGGTTTACAGTCATCGTAGTCGGTGTGTTACTGGTCACAAGACTTGCTGTACTCAGTGCCTGTAACAGGGGAAAGAAGGTTAAGCACTATTTTCAGCAGTCAGATCTGCTGTGATGAATGAAGGGAGGCAGTTTGCATGTCGTGTACCAGAGGTGTGGTGGGAGAGAAGATTGCTTTGATAGGAGTGCTGATGGCGCTGCCACTGCTGGGTGGGTTGATCCTCTTCTCTTTCTGTCTGCGGTTACAGAACCATACTCGGATCACCTCTTTCTCCATGTTGAGCTGGTCCGCGATCATGGTGATTTCCTCAGAGGTAGGTTTTTGGTTCTGCTTGAAAAGGGCAAAAGCACAAGAAACGCCCTTACGGCAAAAACAAATCACAAAGACCTACAAGCCTTCAGTCCATGGTCTGAGGAGGTAATAATTCAGCTGGAAACTTTTAAGTTGAGACAATATCAAATGTTTAAACAAGAGTCTTTGAATGTATGGTTCTTTAAAGAAGGGGCTGAATGTTGTGGGTGTTCCGTTTCTTATAATGTAAGAAGGTAGAATGTACAAACATTTTCTGTAGTTCTCAATTTACAGTTTTATATTACTGTATTATTTTATTATTGTTATTTATTAAAATTATAATAATAATGATCATATAATAAATTACATTACTATTACTACTACTAATAGCAACAGATACAATTTAATACAAAACTATGTAAACTGAATTATAGAAAATGTTAATATTAAGTAGTAGTAATAACATAATAATAAAGTACACTACTCCTAACAATAAACAACAATAATAATAGTAATAATAATAAGTAATATAAATCTGTGTTAACTGAATTAGAGGAAATTTAATTATTATTAACATCTTAATAATAAAAATAAAAATATTATAAATAAATAAATACAAATAATTGTATTACAAAAATATTTTACCACTACCTAATTGCAGTTTAATATTAAGAGTGTAAAGAATAAATTACTGTATTAATAAATTATTTTAAATAATAGTGCAATTATAATAAAATGGAATATAAATCTGTGTATAAATTACAGAAAATATTAATGAGCGTAAATAATAATAATAATTTAATGTACATTAATAATAATACAATACACTGAATTGCAGAAAATATTAATTGCATTATTAATAAACACTAATTCAACATTTAATTGATAGTTCCATCACATTGTCACTAAAAACCAGCTGAAGATTTTGTGCCAGTAAAACTTTAATAACGGCTCATCAAATAAGCTCTGATGCGAGATGTCGCTCACCTCCAGAAAGCTCTTTTCTAAGGCCACTCTGATGTTGGTCTCAATGCTGGTCCTCTTCTTGCGGCGGCGGTTCAAACCCTCCAAGCCCAGCCCAGGTGAGCCAAGAGAGCTGGGACTGGACAGGGCCTGGTCAGACGTCTGGTTCTCTGCACAAACAGCGCACACAAAAGCACAAAGAAGGAGTGATATAAGCACCTGTGCCAAACAGCACTGCAGATGTGCCTCGAAGCATCAGCTCTACTACTTAGCAACATTATTTAAGTAAAACATTAGCTTTATATTTTAAAAAAACGACAGAAAGGAGAGCTGAGACCTGCAGTACTCTGAGAGGAACTCCAAAACGAAAGAGGAATGCGACTGGAATCTTCATATTCTTTCTAACATTCTTCATGGAATTCAATGTTATTTTGAGCGAGGACGGCAAAGGAGAGAAATGGCTCAGAGCAGAGAAAATACATACCTGCATCATTGAGCCATTTTTCAAGCAGAGGCTTCAATTTGCACATGTTTTTAAAGCTCAGGTTCAAGGCCTCAAAGCGAGAAATGGTGGTTTGGCTGAAGTCATTTCCATAAAGTTTTCCCATGGCAAGGCCAACATCCCCCTGATACAAGCAACACAATAGCATTAAAGTTTTGAACTCTGAAAAAGTCAGGCAGAATTTACAAGTCACCGTATGAGTCTCAGATGGAGGAGAATGCAAATAATTAGAAATAATTCACATTCTGTGATGACCTGGATGATTAAATACCATCGGAGACTCCTGAATAGTGAAATCAACAACAGCGTGCAACAAGACAAACTGTGAGACGAGGGAAGTCCCGTTTACCTGCGTGAAGCCCAGTTTGATACGTCTCTGTTTGAAGGTCTTGGCAAACTGCTCTAGCTCCTCCAGGTCACTGGGCTCCTCCAGGCTGGGTGTGTCGATGTGCTTTGGTGTCGTCTGGCTGTGAGGAAGGGATTGGATGGGGGTCGCTGCTATCGTGCGTGTGGGTGTAGCAGGCTGTGAAGTGGAAGGAAAAGGTGTTTGGAATGTATGCAAATCCACTCTTGTAGATGTCTAACAGATTTTTCAAATCAAAATCAAAAATAATCTAGATGATGTGTACAAATGGATCCAGTGGGTGATTGGGATACCCCTGACCTGTGTGGCAAGTGTGATGCTTGGCTGGGTCTGCAGGAGGTTGGCTTGGCTTTGAGGTAGTTGAGTTAGAAGGTTCTGGGCCTGCAGGAGACCTGGTTAGAGCAAAAGGAAAGACGAAACAATCAGATAGGCTGATCACATGGAGGAACGGAGAGATCCAAGAAGGTTAAGACGACACGGGACTCACTCTGCTGGCCCTGTGGTGTCTGCGAGATGATGAACTGCGCAGGCTGCAGCTGTGCTGCGATGGGGTGGCCCGGCTGAACCAGCACAAATTGCTGCAGGTTGAGGTTCTGCTGCTGTTGCAGCTGCTGTAACTGCTGTATTGTTCCACACAAACACAGAGTGAGAAGAACCTTAGTATGTGTACTATACCAATATATACACAGTATACCACTATACCAAGTGCACCAGTTAAGCTATGACTGCCATGACAACCTCACCAATTAAAACGTGTGGGGTTCAACAGTAAAGATGTTTTAGAGATTATTGGAAAAATAAATGTAGCTGTTGCCATGACAATCAGCAAAGTAAAACATTTAGGCATATGATATAGCGTTTTCTGCTATTTTGATCCTAGTGGAAATGCCTCCTCTTTAAATTTGCCAATTTAAAAGTGTTCAAATGCACCTTTGATTGATTTAATAATTTCATTTTGGGTACTTTGATTCTCTATACACTTCAGATGCAACTTCCTTTGTATAAATAGCTGAAGGGCCTGGATAAGAAAATGTTAATGTTTTTTCATATTTTGTTGCATTTTAACTATGTATATATAAATGTCCATGTAACAGAGAGAACAAGAACCCCCCCCCAAAAAATAAAACTTTGCAATACTTTACATTAATATACAATATCACCTCTTTTCTTAGTCTTCTATCAACACAGGTCCAAGTCCACCACATTTTAAGAACAATTTGAAAGGTCCCCAAACTCCATCAAAAATTTTATATTTATCCCTTAATATGTTATTTTTTTCCATTGACATATTTGTTACCATTTCTTTCAGCCAACGTCCTTTATTTGGCTAAATGTTAATGTTAATTAAAAATACACTTCGCTTCTGACACTTGAGGCATTCTCAGGACAAGTTAACAAGAATTTACTTTTAGAGTCCTTTCATTAATGTCTATCATCCATTAGTTTTGCCTTTACTGAAATGCCATTCATTCAAATGACAATATAATATTGAAAGAATGGTGTCGCTACAATCAAATAAAACAAGGCCATTTCAGTACGGAGACTCGGATGAATGAAACTGCGGCTCTCTTACAGGTGTGATCTGGATGGGTTGGGAGAGGGGCATCTGGGTGAAGGGGGTGGCAGCAGAGGCAGAGATGCTGGCTCCTGTAGTGCTGCTCTGCTGGCTGGCTGAATGCTGCACCGCTGCTGCTAAGAGCTGAGCCTGAGCCTGCTGCAGCAATAACTGCTGCTGCGCTGGAGTCAAAGTCAACTGCAAAAAAGAGAGCGAGACAAAGAAACAAAAACAAGAATTAATTTAATCTCTAATCATCATATTTGGCACTAGACCCATTTCTATAAAATTCTCAAGGTGGAAATTAACCCGTTACTCACAAAGCTTTACCCTGGATTCAGCGTGTTTATTTACTAAATGGCAGTTGCAGATGTTGCCATTGTCGAAATGTGCTATTTACAGTTAGCCATGATTAATTATATTAAATAACTATATCAACCTATACTAAAATTCTTGAGTGTGCATGATTTTAAACATTTCCTTAAATCCTCAATTTGTGCACAAAGTAGAACACAGTGAAATTTCAGTGTCACTATATAACAGGTTTATATCTATATACCACACTGATAGTTTAATTGTGACAAAAATGCAATGACACTAAAGCCTGTCCAGGTTCTAGGTCGGCCAATCAAAACAGCAAGGACTTGCAGCCTGAAGTCAAATATATTTTTGTGCTATTGACAAGTAAGGGTCAACCTAAAGGTGATTTTTCAAGTCACAAAAAGGCTGTACAGGATGAAGAAAATGAGGATGAATAGTGCCGTACTATACTATGAACAGGCAACATGTTATTTTAACTTATTTTTAAATAATCATGTATAACAGTGGAACTCCTCATGAAAAACTGCATTACCCACAATTCTGCACATTTTAGAACATTTTAGCTCATGAAGCAAATTATGTAGTCAGTCTGCCTTAGCTCTGAAAAGTTTTAAATATTTATATATGAATAGTTTACAATAAATGTATAATATATTGTTTATATAGCTATAGTCAACAGATTTTAAACAATAGCTGTATATTTGGTGATGTTAATTGCAATACTTCATGGGATTGATGTTCTTTCCCTTACTGTTTTTTTGTCAAAATGTAAATTGTTTTGCTACAAATCTATGTTTGTAATGTAATTCACCTAGTGGCTGGTTTGGTTTATGGCTTTTAACTCTTTAACAAAGACTTTTAAAATCTCTATGGAAAAATGAATTGGGAAAGACACGTTCGGAGCCAAGAGCGCTGAAAAAGCAGACAGGCACTGTTGTACTCTTTTGCACAATAAGGTTCATAAGTTTTTCTGGTTTAAACGTTCCAGTTTGGTGGCAGAAGCAAATAAGGATTAATAAAGAGGGCTTTTTACCTTTTGCTCAATCTATGTGGAAATGGGGGCAGAGAAAGCAAATACAGAGGAAGACCATCCCAAAATTCCTCTCCGAAATCAAATGTGTTTTGTTCGACGCTCACGTACGGTGATATAAATATACCGCAGCCTTCTGAGACTTCAAGCGGAGAGCAAAGCGGGTATGCTAATTAATGAAACTGTTATGCAGTACATGTAAATTCTGCATAGATTTGCATATTCTCAACCATCTGTTTCCGAGCAACTGCAGAGCAGCTAATTAGCATATGGGGCCCAATAATTTCCCCTGTAACCAGGAGATAGCATGTTGTGCTTTAAATCTCTAATCTTCAAAGTTACGACAAATCTCACACATTATTTTCGAACAGACGCAATAATGCATGACATCAGGTGGAAAGATTCTGCAGTCACTCTGAAAGATAATGACACACGCAGTTCAAGACAGTAGCAGTTTTGTGACTCAGACACAGGCCCTGGGGACATCTTTAAATACCTATAGCTCTTTCATCCATGTCACAGACCACAAATGTGTGTGAGAGCTCAGAGAAAAAGATTATACCTGTTGGAGCAAGGCCTGTGCGTGTGCGTTGGTGATTGCGTTTGTTGTTTGCACAGTCTGCCTCTGAAAGTCCAGTCCATTTGTTTGGGCACCTGGAAGAAGAAAAGCAGTCAATGCTACAATAGATCAGAGCCACACAAAAAGGTCTTTTCAACCAAGTTATTCAGCTCCATGGCCTTTCTTATTTCAATCTTTAAAAAAAAAAAAAAACCCCGCTCTGCGATACATATTGAGAGACATTGTCCTAAATGTTCAACCTCAGTCAAAGCAGCACAAGTGACCCTTTACAACTTAGATGTAAAAGAAAGTTGCGTTAGAAAGATCAAGGCAAAAGATCTGAGCAGACTACTGGAGAAAATATATAAACATGCAAGTTAAGGAGCCAACGGTTCCTTGGGTAACTCACCAGTGTTTTCGTCCCCGCTCTCCATTGTACATTTACTTGTTTCCGATGGATTACTCATTCCAGAATCTGGAACAGACAGAGGAAGGTCGGACTTGCAGTTTCTCTTCAAAGACCAATCATTCAGTGACTTTCAAAAGTGAGACAGCAACATTTAAAAAAAAAAAAATCCAAACCATGACCCAATAATTTTTCAAATGAACACTTCAAAAATATTCCTACTTAATATGCTACACAGAATGTCTCAAAGTTTTGTTATGAGAAAATGAAAAAATCTGAATGCTGTAAATTAACAAACCAACAACTTTGACTACTCAACACCAGATAGCATAGCATCATACGGTAAAGCAGATCTTAAAAGGTTGTTGCCGACCACAAACATCACTCACCAGCAGCTGCTGCACCTGCCTTGTCAAGCGTCTGGAAGAGCATCACAACAAACTTAGCACCACTTTCGCAGACAACCCTCAACAGCAAAGACGTCTCTCTCTCTGTGTAACTAAACGGTTTGGAGTGGAAAAACAACACACGTGCAGAGCACAGCTAAGCTTCAGTGAAACTGTGGCTGCCTTTCTCTCAGTCACTCCGGCTTGCTTGGCTCTCTCTCTCACTCTCTCTGTGCCATGATTGTCATAACACCTAGAGTGTGAAGTTCGTTTTCATTCTGGAACGGAACAGAAGCGAAGCGGCTGCCAGCGCCATAATAAAGCATAATCAGTATGCAGCTGATTAAAGCCATATGCAAATCTGCCTCACTTCATTAGCCGAGCAACACTTTGAAGTCCTGCAAGCAATTCATTTCGCATGGCGCTCTGAGAGCTTTCTCCCTAATTTAAATGTTCATAAATATTTATCATCTCATTAGCATATTAATTGGATCGCTTTGGAGGGAAAAAGGAGGAATGGAAAAAAAAATCCAGTGTCAACGCACAAGCCCAATTACCTACGGAGCACTGGTTAAATTAGGTGAAACAGGTGAGCTTTCTGTCAATGCGATCAAAGCGGCGAGGGTGGTATCTGGACATAAAGACAGCAGGTTGCGTTCAGAAGCATTTCTTATACATTCTAAGCACCAGAGGTTGCGGATGATGGAGCTGTTCGGGAAGTAAATTACTTGCCATTCTCCACCATCCTATTCACACAGCCCCCTGTGGCCCAAACACTTCAGGGATCAAATTCTGTGACTTCTGTAGCCGTATTGTCTGGAAAAGAACATGAAGTCTGCTTTGCATATCCAGATTAACTGTGCACCTCATTAACTGATATTTTCAGAGCTTGGCCTAATTACAACAGAGATTTACACATTAGAACAAAGATCTGACAGAGTAAGCATAAAGAAATCCGCCTATCCAAAAGGAAGTATTGCTGACACTTAAAATACTTTTTCAGAGCGCTAAACTTTACTCAGACAACAGCAGGATTACAAGACTAGCATAATCCAACAAAACAGCTATAGTTTCATAGGTTATAGCTGTTATTTTTGTTTAACTTCTTATCCAAAGAGAAACTTAGTTTAATGGCAAAACTAACCTGGAGAGTAATATTCAAATTAGCAAAAAACATTTCCTCAATTTAATGCAAATATTATACTTTATAAACAGGCATTTGGGGCATTTTATGGAAAAAAGGACTGAATACAGCACAGAGGACAAAACTATTTCAATATTTCATTACCAGCAAGCAGGAACAAATAACATTATCCATATTCAAATTGTGCATTTGAAAACACATTACATTTGAGTTTCAGAGAGGAACAGATGAAAAATTAAAGACACTTGATAGTATGATGGAAACCATTCACAGATTACAATTATTTTCACTCATATATTATAATTTAATATGACAAAACCATTTTAACTGGACAACATGAAGTCACTCCAATCTGCCACATAGAAATACAAAGAGGATTGTTGCACATAATTCTCGAAGGCTGGCAAAAACCACAAACTCTCACTTGATTTTAGGTCTATAATCATTTTAATTAACAGACTGTTAGCCTGCAGGGACATATCTACATGTTCACATCAGCAGAGCATGAAGAAAAACTCAATAAAAAGAAAAAAATACAGGCAGATGGTCAAAGTGAGATGCAAAGTCCCATGAAGTTTCACTACTATGCTTGAAAGGTGTCAGTTATTGCAAAAATAAAATTAAGGATTCATGCACCAGGTCCAAAAGAAATGTAAAGAACGTACAAACTGAAAACATAAATACTTTTGCGATCTATTTCCATTTGTTATTTTCAAAAGAGAAAACTGTCATGGATGTTTACAGAGCAGAGGTCATCTTTTTTTTATTCCAATGGGAGAGATGGACTTTTGTTTATTATTATTTTTTGCTGTATTGTTGGTTACTGTGTTATTTCTGTTTCAAAAGCCAGCAATAAATAACACTTTAATATCTAAAGAGTGTTCATGTGATTTTATATATTAGTAATGTTGGGAAATGAATAAATGCACAATAATCCCCATAATCGTAAAACCGTGATTATTCCTCAGACAATAATCGTACCAACAAAATCTATAATCGTTGCATCCCTATTTGTCACAAGAGAATAAAAATAGCAAAACTGCCTTTTTTGGCTGTTAACGGATGATGAAACACCGTAAAATGTAGGGCTGGGTAAACAATAGATATCTCGATATTAATCGATTCTCATTTTTAAGGAAACGATATCGATTCTTAAATCCTAAGAATCGATTAGTCTAGCCTGTTTTCAGTTAATGGACTGAAATGTTGAAAGGCACTTCCCATTCAATATATTGCAAGCAGCATTGTGCTTTGGTACTTTTATTATGAAACAAAGTCTCAGATTTCAAATTCTGTCCATTCTATTGCTGTATTTAAACAATAAATGCCGTTTTGGAGCCGTTTAATGTGTAGTGACAGATCTCTGTAGCGCCTCAGATCAACAGACGCAGCAGCGCTAGGCGCACGTGAACTAGTCATCTCCTCCACATTAATACCAGCTTCAGCACAAAATAAACATGACTAAACATCCGAAGGTAAGTTAAAAGAAAGTACAACTTTACAATCCATATCTTGTCTCATGTAATCGCTCAATCAGTGTTTCAGCCTCGCAAAGATGTCAATATGGCTTGTAAACAACGTCACCTAACGTCAAATTTACCTCAGAAAAAACATATTTGGTGACCATAAACTCATTAGTCAGATAGAAAAATAAACTGTAGAGAGGGGCATTTTGCTAAATATATGCACCATATAACATATTCATTATAAATGTTACTGTTCTTCAATGTTTAATGTTTGAATAAATTCATCAAGTTTTTATGACAGTCACCATTATGTTTATATTTCAAAAAAAACGAATTGAATTAGAAATATTATTATGTAATTGTAATTTTATTATTTTAAAAACTTCACTGAGTCTAATTTGAACAAATCAGTCAATTTTAACCTTCAATATTATAGTAAATGTATTACCAACTGACTCATGTATATTTTACAGCATTAGTTGAGAGATTTTTTTTCTTTGAAAATTTGGCATGTACTCTACCTGACATGTATCGAAATTAATCGACATTGAATCGAATCGGTAATCGAATCGAAAGCTTGTGAATGAGAATCGAATCGTGAAATTAGTGTCAAAAACCAGCCCTAAAATGACTAAATACTATGGCTGTGAATCTTTGGGTAGACAGCGATTCGATTCGATTTACGATTCATAGGTTTTCGATTCGATTCAAGAACGATTTTTGCAAATTCAGAAAGATTCAATTCAATTTCTATAGAAATCGCGATTCTTCGCATTTTTAATCGATTACTGTCCGAAATCGACGATTCAAAAATCCATGTTCAAGATCGATGCATTGCATCGTCAGGGTTTGTAATCGATGCATCGATAAAACAAGTGAATCGTTACACCCCTACTAAATACACAAGCATACAGCTTCTGGAACAATAGTGGAGAAGCTATGCTCTATTTGAGGATCGTCTGGCAATTAGACTAGCAAATAAAGCTGGCATAATGCCTGCATACATCTCCTTGAGCAGACAGACTGATAAAACGTTACAGAAACACCGGCTGTGCTACAAAGTATCAATTTGCCACAACCGGACTGGATACATTGTATAAACTGCCGTCAGAGTTCCATTTTGGCACGTTCCACCATCCTTCGACAATGAAATGGATTCATTCTGATAGAATATGCTGAACAGCGCATTCTGAGCTCTAGAAGGCCCACATGAATAACATAACAGGGCTACACGCCTGCAATGGGCACAAAAGGCAACAGAATAGGCATTAAAAAAAATCACGCCGTCTCCTAACTGTACACCAAGCAAGCCGCAGCTGCTCTGCTCTTTCATATTTTCACCGTAAACACGTTGCGCAGACGCCGGCTGATTGCGAGCGAATGAATATTCAAAGCTTTATACGTGGGATTGGCTCACGGCACAATACAGCAACACAATGCCGCTGGAGTAGCATTAGCCGCTTAGCATGCACACAGCAGCCTTTAGTTATGATTAACTGTAAAATTCTAACAACCTCTGACCGGGGAAAGTGCAAAACCCCGCGAGCTGTAGCCGATTATGACTAATAAAATATGCAAAGCGGCGATTTCTCGGCGGCGGTATGAATATGTAACGCGGCTGCTCCACTAACACAAAGGAAGCATTTTCCTTTAATTTAGCCGTCGCACTGCATCGCCAGTTTCACCGTCGCACAGACAGAGAATTATTCCCCGATACGTTTATTTAAAGGGTGCATATGAATGCAACATCGGGTTTGAGTATTTTGTTTACGCTTTCCCTACCGCGCTTTACTGGGTTGAGAGAAAGAGTGTTTGAATATGAATATGAATATGTAAAATGCAGTAATGATTACCTGGTCCTGAACTCTCATCTTGACTCGCTGCTCCTCCGTCCGCCATTTTGAATATTTAAGCCCAAATCTTCAAAACACAATACAGAGGCTCACCGATGCACTCACTAACACACACAGCATCAGCATGGCAGATCTGAGAGTTCCCATCAGATCAGTGCGACTCAACTCACCCAGAACCAGCTCCAAAGGACACGCTGACATTGATCGTTAACTATAATTACACTTTCAACTTTTAAAAACACTTTGGACATATGTCCATGCATGCATGCGTTATTGGTCATGTGCAAAAAACAAAAGAACGGGAGAAAAGCTTTGTTTTATGAACAATGTAGTGAATTAATAAGAAAGAAAGAAAAAAAGCTTACAGAGACAATATGTTTAAGTGTCCATTTTACAAATTAATTTTAAGCACTTTTTAATCACAATTTAACCACATCTCACATATTTTATAAAAACTGTATTATTCAACTATTTTTAAAAAAATAACAGTACATCGTGCTACAAGTTAATATAAAATAATGCAATAAATAATAAATAAAGCTGTATAACATACTGAAAGACCAAAATGCCATGACTGCTTCTGTACTTACTGAGTCACATATGACTGTAAAAAAGCAGATGAAACACTATTTAAAAAAAAAATTTTATAAAAGCAATTTTACAAAAAAGGGGGGAAATTTGTCTATTTAGATATTTTTGAAAATGTAACAGTACATCGTGCTACAAGTTAATATAAAATAATGCAATAAATAATAAATAAAGCTGTATAACATACTGAAAGACCAAAATGCCATGACTGCTTCTGTACTTACTGAGTCACATATGACTGTAAAAAAGCAGATGAAACACTATTTAAAAAAATTTTTTTATAAAAGCAATTTTACAAAAAAGGGGGGAAATTTGTCTATTTAGATATTTTTGAAAATGTTACAAATTTTGATTCCGTTACCAAAAATTATATTTATAACATATTCTTTACTGAATCTGACAGAAATGATCCGAAAACAATAAAAGGGCTTAAATGAAATAGCCTATATGGAAAGAGTGAGAGCAAGTCTGTTAACTAGCACAGTTGAGCAGTAAATAGAAACTGATGTTTTTGTGAGCATGGTGTCTGGTAAAGATGAATAGTTCTTTACCAAATGGAAAAATGACCTGTTCACAAAGTGCCTGTATTTCAGTTATGTCTCCTGGACTACCATCTGCTGGTTTTGTGTGGCAACGCACCACAGCTGGAATACACATCCAGTTAGACCAACAACATTTAGATGGGTTGTTCCAAGACATTAAAAATACAAATCTTTTTAATATTACTTAAACAATCACATAGTAAACCTTATGCTTTATCAAGTGATATTGTACACAAGTCATCCTGAATAAAATGCAGGGAGGTTCAAAGCTGTAACACTTAATATGTCCCTTATTGCTAGCTATGTAAACATCCCCTTCCCCTTGCATGTCAGTTCATTTTCCAGCAATGACTCCTAATCTGTACTAATATCACATCTGCCATTTTGTAACAACCTAACTTGTAAAACTTTGAGGAAGAGGATAAGAGTCCAAAGTGCAATAAAGGTGTGGTAGACACAGGCACAGAAGCAAAACAGTTTCGGGTGAGCACACAGGAAGCCAAGAGATAAGGATATATAAAAATATATATATATAAAAATCTACCTGAGAACCACCATCTATTGCAGTGTGATTGGAAAACGACAAAATGACCAACTGGAAGCTGATTTTTTGCAGCCTATGTTTAATATCAGGTGAGGTGGTCGGTTTCCTGACATTCACAATGAGTACAGCAGTCAAGATCAAATCAATGACATTATGTTAGATAAACTAGTTTGTGTCAGTGATTTGTTTTCTTTTCAGTTGCTCTATATGTAACATTTGTTAAAGGATATGTTTTCAAGTATTAATGTTCTTTGTTCTCACAAGAGCTACAAAATGGCGGATTTTTTCAGCTACTTATTTCATTCATTCATTTACATAGACACAATACACAGCATCAGCAGACTTATGCATTCTTAAAAACCGTAATGTATTAATGGGAAAGAATTGAATAAATTATATCATTAAGTTAATATTTATCAGAATGTGTAATAATATAACCACACCGAGTTTACTGATAAACTAAAGTTGTGATTTGTTATACTGTAAGTGAGAACATTTTCAAATGTAGAAAGGAATTTTACTAAATATTTTCAGATCATTCCCTTTTATTTTATCTTTCCCTTTTATCTTAAAATCATTTTTCAATCCTGTGTAATGTTTTTTGAAACCTTTGTGAAATATTATTAAATCCTGCATTAAAACAAACAAAAAAAAATTTTGCATTTTGAAAATGATATGCACGAAGTTCTCTCTCTCTTTGCCTCATAGTGATGTCAGCTAGTTTTGGACTGGAAGTGAAGATGAGTCAAGCTACCATGGAGGTTGCCAGGGGTGATGATGTCACCCTTACATGTAATTTTAAACCTAAAAGTCCAAAAAATGATCTTATCGTTATAACATGGACTGGTGATGCTGATGAGACATCTGGGGAGAAGGTAAGCCAGACAAATTTAAACTGTTTAACCATCATTAGTGTAAAAACAATAACTGTGTAATAATGAATAAACTATCACAATGAAGCCATTAAATGGTTCTTTGTTTTGGCCTCATAGGTCATTTTCGGTAACTATTACTCCTATGGTAAAGTAGACATTGGACCAGACTATCAAGGCAAAGCCGTGATAGAAACTGACCTTGATGCAAAAACATCAAAATTGACTCTAAAACAAGTCACTCTTAAAGAAAGCAGAAGAATTCGATGTTTTGTTCAGATTCCTGGAGACATTGAAGGCAAAACAGCTGACACCAGTTTTCTTTTGGTTCAGGGTAAGATCTGTGGCACATTGTCTCAAAAGAAAAGTCCATATATACATGGTGAGAAGAATCCTTCTCAAATGTTGAATGAATATCTACTTTTTTTTTACAGTTGCACCATCACAACCCCTTTGTAAGGTAGTAGGCACAGCAGAATACGGACACAATATTAGCCTAACCTGTGTCTCTGAGGAGGGCTCACCTACACCAACATACAAATGGGAGAGATATAATGTCAAAAATGTCCCTCAAGCATTTCCTCTCAAAACCACCGAAAGTAAGTTCTGTCTCTCTTTCAATGGAGAGTAATTACAAATGTTGTCACTCTATGCTGTAGTTTAAACATTATTTTGTGCAACAGAGGATGGAGTTCTGTCTTTGGTCAATGTGTCCATGGAGACATCGGGTTACTATATTTGCCTGTCAAGCAATAAGGTTGGATCAGCCAAATGTAACATGACATTGACCGTAATGCCGTGTGAGTATTGCCACATTTGTCTGCTTTCTTTCTTTTTAAGGTGATCATTTATTTTAGTCAGATTACCAGTTATTTTACCATGTATTGATATTAAAGATCTTGATATTATAGCTTAATGTCAACATGACAATTGACCTGGTTTACTGTGTACACTCTTATTAGTTTATGTTACTCCAAAACACACACAAAAATGTGTAACTATTATATGTTTTGGTGAGGTTCAGGGGTGGACCTTCATGCTTACCATTTGGGTTTACTGGTATTCTGATATGTGCAAGTACCTTATAGTAGTAAAATGTTTAATGTGTGAAATATTGACCTCTGATGACCCTTGACTGATTTTCATTTCCATGTCTTTCTGTTTTTACAGCCTCTATGAATCTTGCTACAATCGGTATTGTGGCTGGTTGTATTGCTGGAGTTACAGTGCTCATAATAGTCATCATCTGCTGCTACCGCAAACGGAAACAGAAACAGAAACCAAAAGACTATGAAATGCAGTAGGTCTCCATATGCTCTCAAAGTAATAGGTTAAGTGATTGTTGGTTTTTGGGTGGTAGGTTGTTAGGATATGTTTTTACCCATCTGTATGTTTGTTTATTGCCTCAGGAATCCAATGGTGGAATACCATGACAACCCACCACTAGAAAATACTGAGGACGGGAATACAGACATCATGGCAATCACTGAAGAGGGAACTGACAAAGCTTGCACTGATGACCTCAAAAATCACTTTGATTACCGCAGAGGTAGCCGTGATGACCTCGGAGACCCTGATGACCGCAGAGGAAGTCGTGATGGCCTCAGAGACCCTGATGACCGCAGAGGTAGTCGTGATGAGCTCAGAGATCGCTATGATGACCGCAGAGGTAGTCGTGATGACCTCAGAGACCCTGATGACCGCAGAGGTAGTCGTGATGAGCTCAGAGATCGCTATGATGACCGCAGAGGTAGTCGTGATGACCTCAGAGACCCTGACGACCGCAGAGGTAGTCGTGATGACCTCAGAGATCGCTATGACGAACGCAGAGGTAGTCGTGATGACCTCAGAGATCGCTATGACGAACGCAGAGGTAGTCGTGATGACCTCAGAGATCGGTATGATGACCAAAGAGATCGCTATAGATAAAATCAGCAAGATCAGCATGATAATCGAACCATTTAATTATTATGACCACCACCAAAATGTTTTGCTAAAAGGACAACCACTATGTCAAGATGGTATCCAGTGTTTATTTTTGTTCTGAAGTTGTTTAAACATGTTGTTGGAGCTACTATATTGTTCTATTGTTTTATTAGCCTATATTTTCCCCTGTGTTGATAATCAAATCAAATTGTGGTGTAAACCTGCCGATGAATCATCCTTTTTTATTTGATTTTACAGGATTTTAATAGAATTTTGTATACAGCAAAAAAGTTGTTTTATGTCTGTTAGCTAAAGTAATTGACATTTTTATTCGGACAGTCCTTCTGAATCATGGATGGATGTATTCATTTATTTTTTATAGGCAGGGGTTCACATGTAAATACACACTAATGTAAACTGCCCTCTCAAGGTTTTTTTTTTTTTTACATTTTTGTACATTACATGGCTGGAACTAATTACACACACCTGCTTTTCATAGTCTAAATAAAAGGTGATTCGACCCAGCCTACTTAATTAAAAGTAAACTGTTTCATTTATTTTTCCCCAATAAAATGTGTCTTTGGAACAACAGCAAACACAAAATACATAATAAACACATAATAATGCTTTCAACTCACACTTGAAGTATCACCTTAAAGTATCTTTTTTCCCCTTTAGCCTACGTTTAATGCAATATTGCTGTATTTGTCTGACAGACGCATCCACTTTAAAAAAAATTGGAGACTGTTTCTGTGGCTGTTATATAAAGTAGTTTCTCATATTTCTTTGACATCCGTTTCATTGGGTACAAAAATGCACTCGGTTTTTGTTTTCAACTCAGCAACAACCGTTTAGCATCTTTTAATATATTAGTTTTTAATTTTCACAGTCGCTTCCCCTTTTAATAAAGTGGTACAGTCCGCTCATTCTGACCAGCGCAGCAGACAGAGATGAATTTAAGCGAATAACAGTCCGGGAGAAGATGGACTACATACCTGTAAACTAAACCGCACTAAACTGGATCATGGTTTTGTTACACGGATTCTGGATTCTATTCATGCTATTTTCACGTGAGTTGATCTGTTTTCTATTTGACCGCGATATAGAAATACAGAAAACTAGGACACACAACTAAAGCATCAGGTTGAGAGCTTAGAAAACCTTGAGCCCGGCTTTATTTTTAGATTGATCACGGGTCCCTGTGACGGTTTTTACTATAATCCATTTACATTTACACCTGACAATGCATTTACAATTTACTAATTTTATTTATTTACTTTAAAAAAAAAATCAAATAAATCATTCTTTTTACGCTTTTTATTGTTAAATGAGTCTGTTACATTCTAACTTTTGACAAGCTTCAAGTTAACTTAATCTAACTCAAATAAATAAAATAATAAAATATATTACTCTGATTTAAATCAGCATGTTTCTCTGTTCAGCATAATATATTAATCTTTATCACTGATTATTATAAAATGTCTGCATATGTGTAATGTATAAAAGGGATTTCACAACTAAAGTTTTACCTAGCCTTCTTTAATTATACAGCATAGACAAACATTTGAAACTATTTATCATCCCAAAGTTGTTATTGTGGGAAGTGCTGCTGGAATGTGTGTCAGGGAGTGCAGCTGCATTGTATCAGTTCTTGAAGGGTGGATGCAACAGAGACAATACAATATATGATGATATTTTACGAGTAGGCCTATGTCGGTGGCCAACTTTGAGAACTAAAACTACACTCCATAAAAACCCTCTCAGAAGAAGGAATGTGCATACATTTTTTTAAGGAAAAGTTGTTTTGAGCTGGTAAAGAGCTGAATACTATTTTCAATATCATGTGATGGTAAAATTTACACCTGACAATGCATTTACAATTTACTAATTTTATTTATTTACTTTAAAAAAAATCAAATAAATCATTCTTTTTACGCTTTTTATTGTTAAATGAGTCTGTTACATTCTAACTTTTGACAAGCTTCAAGTTAACTTAATCTAACTCAAATAAATAAAATAATAAAATATATTACTCTGATTTAAATCAGCATGTTTCTCTGTTCAGCATAATATATGAATCTTTATCACTGATTATTATAAAATGTCTGCATATGTGTAATGTATAAAAGGGATTTCACAACTAAAGTTTTACCTAGCCTTCTTTAATTATACAGCATAGACAAACATTTGAAACTATTTATCATCCCAAAGTTGTTATTGTGGGAAGTGCTGCTGGAATGTGTGTCAGGGAGTGCAGCTGCATTGTATCAGTTCTTGAAGGGGGGATGCAACAGAGACAATACAATATATGATGATATTTTACGAGTAGGCCTATGTCGGTGGCCAACTTTGAGAACTAAAACTACACTCCATAAAAACCCTCTCAGAAGAAGGAATGTGCATACATTTTTTTAAGGAAAAGTTGTTTTGAGCTGGTAAAGAGCTGAATACTATTTTCAATATCATGTGATGGTAATATGCCTCCCTGTAATAGTTTGGTTAGCATCAGCATTTCATTAACACATATAATCTAGTAAAGTTGTCTGCTAGTAACGGCTTGGTTTAAATCTCTTTAACCTAATTGGGTGTTCATGAATGACTGAGTCAATGAGTGTGTCTTATTGGTGGGACCTCAACATCCCCCTCCTGCACTGAGTCTTAGTGGGTGGGGGTTCACTATAATGGCAAACAATGAGTCAAACAGGCAACAGAGAGGACAAAAGGAGGACCCCATCTACCCTGAACGGAGCATTAATGAATGTATTCCAGAATTCTCGCCTACATCCCCCTCAGCAACACGAGCATTCTAAAATACAGTTGGAAAATGCTCAGGAAGTTGCTCCATTTCCTCTAGAGCAACAATGAATGAGTGAAGATCTCATCCAGACATCTGTGGTGACTTGTTGTTATATATTTTTATGCAATGTGCTCCACCCTTTGACAAGAGTTACAGTATCTCTGTGTTTGTGGGAGAGACCTCCTCCCTACTTGTACTCAACTTGATCTTTTGTAAGAGTTTTCTCAGAATATTTCGGTTTCACCACCCCACCCCAAACAGTCAGAGCCGGTGACGTCTCTCCAAAAAATGACAGCCCCCACCTCTCTGCGCCCCCTGCATAGCATGGAATTTAACTTTCTTTACTCACACTTCTTTCTTTCTTTCTCAGTCTCTTTGTTTTTCACACCAGCAGATCATCCTCTCAGGCGCTTCTCTGATTTTGTCCAGCGTTCTGTTTCATAATCTCCCACACACGGCTGGACAAACACACTCTTTCATGCTTAGAAACACACACACATACATTCAAATGCTGACTGACTGGATCCAGATGTTTTTAGGCATTTGTTTTCAGGTCATCTCACTTTATAATCTCTAGCTGATAAAGTGAATTCCCTTTGGAATGGTGTGACTAAGCATTCTCGAAAAGAGGCACTGAGCAAATATTTTTTCTTTTGATCCACTGGTTGGTTAGACCTAGACTGAGAAAGGGCTTTTGGTAATGATCACATGCCTGTCTCTGACACTATGAAATGTACCATTAGACTCAAACACCATACTAATCATGAACAGGTCAGTAGTCATTACAGTTGCTGCTGACAGCTCACTGTATCTTGGAATTTGCATTACTCTCTTTGCTCATGGGTGTGTTTACTTAATATGGTGATTTTAGTCTGTCTCAATTCTTACTGTATCCAATAATTTAAATAAAAACTGTCTGAATTTTGACATAAATTGCTGAAATGACATTTAATAAAAAAAAATTGTATAACTAATTCTAATGACCAATTCAATCAACAGCATGAGAATAAGCCAAGCAAATTATTTTAATGAATGAATGAAGTTTTACAGAAATTGTAGTGTTGACTTTATTTTAATATTATACTTTTTATATTTATTTGCTAAAAAATAACATCACACAAAACAGGGTTCTACACTGTATTTAAATGTTTTAAAATATTATTCTACAAACTGTTTTGTAGAATAATATAAAAAAATTATTCTGTATTTAAATATTATTCTACAGACGTTCGTAGAATAATATTTTGTCTTAATTCTAACTGTCCTAACAGTTCTATAGAAGCAATCATGAATTTGCAATACAAATATAGCTTTTGCAAATCCTGCATATCTCAGCTTCCTGTCTGGTGCTCTACATAAGGGCTGGAGAACACTACATGACTTTAACAGATTTTAAAAACGCTAGCGATCATACACTTGCCGACCTTATAAATTGTTACAGAGATAAATTAGCCATCATACACTAAATGACTGAGGATCACAGACTTTTCAAACTGTTCCAAAACACTACAAAATCATTGAAACACATACCTTGTTACAAGGAGATGCATGACAAATGAAAACAATATGTGATATCCTTCTACTGGATAGCTAATGAATTAAAGTCTGTGCATATCATACTCTTTTCTGTGAAATCTGCAGACTAGCTCTGACTTTCATCAACTAGTGTCGACTTGTGTAGTGTATTCAGCCGTAAGAGTAATTGTGTTACTGTCATTCAGTAATGTTTACCTTTTTTCTCACTAAATCTCCTTCTCTCTTTTTGGCACAGTGCAAAATTGTAATGGTGTACAGGTGATTGTGAAAGATGAAAAGAAGTTTGCTATGCTGTTCTCCTCCATCGTTCTTCCGTGTCATTACACCACCCACTCCTCTCAAACCGCCGTGGTGCAGTGGTGGTACAAGTCCTACTGTACAGACCGTACTCGCGATTCCTTCACATTTCCTGAGTCCCTGGGAGTCCATGTATCTGATCTGGGAGCCACGTCTCATCTGGATTGCTCTGACAACAGCCGCACTGTTCGCATAGTGGCCTCAGCACAAGGATCGTCCATGACCTTAGCAGAGAACTACAAAGGAAGAGACATTTCCATCATTAACAGTAATGCGTTTCTGTTGTCTTATAAGTGTGTGTGTGTGTGTGTGTGTGTGTGTGTGTGTTTTAAGAGATTTAGTTTGATTGGAGGTGAAGTTAAATCAAATATAAGGCAGAATATTTAATTTTATCATGAATTTATAAACCTTTCAGTGTTTACGGATAAATAAGTTGCACAAAATGACAACATTGGTCACCTGGAATGTGAAATTCCAACTTAATGGTTCACAAAGGGACTTCCATTATCATTTATTAACTAGTCAACTCAACAGGTTAGTCTCAAACACAAAACTGTAAAAAGGTCAACAAGTTTCCAGCCTAAATAACATCAATATTAGATTAATTCATGAAGCAACACTGTCCAAAATATAGATCAAATATGGATCTAGTCTACAATTAAAAATATATAATTTAATTGCATAGAAAAAAAATGACCAAAGTGCAATTTATTTTATAAAGGCAGCTCAAGCAATATACTGTAGATATTTGGACACATTTGGGGTGTCAATTGGTTTGGGTAATTGTGCGCACCAAGGCTGCATTTATTTGATCACAAAATGTAATATATTGCAAATATATATGGTTACTCTGCTAGCACACCTGTGTGAAAATGAGGGGAACTAATTCAAACCGCCACAAACACTGGGATTTAGTTAGTTAAAAGTAACTACAAAATGACATCAGTTCTAAAAAAAAAGGTCTGGCATAATTTGTTTGCAGATGCTACTTATTTAATATTTCTATTTAATGCAGTGACATTCATAAAATGACATTTAACTCTGGCTTAATGGACCAAATACTTCTTGAGGCCACTGTGTAATAAAATCATCTTGTTATGTTATTACATTTTGAGCCTGCTCTACTCTCAAGTCTGCAGTCTTGTGCGTAATCCATCTCCCCCTTAGGAAACCCAGCCGATTGTGCTGTGTTTTCCTGTTCCTTAAATAGGGCTGTTTTTTTTCTAGGTCGCACAATGGTCAGGGGGCTGGACCTCATAAAGGTCTCCCAAAACACCCCCACGGCTTTCCTTATCAAACGCAAACACCCTCTCCTCTGACTTAGGCATCAAAGCTCTTCCTCCTCCAGTCACCTCTCCAACAAAGACTATGACTGTTCTGACAAAATATTACAGAAAGATAATAAGTATGAATAATGTGTTGTTCCTACTGATTAAAAATGTTAGGTGCTAAAAGTAAATCATGCAACTGACTTAATATGTTTTTATGTTACTGTGTAAACCAAAAAATTTAAATATTAAAATAAAACATTTACTCCACTACATTTGACCCTTCGCAAAGACCCGCCCCCCTTCGTTACTGTTGCTATGTCCGACAAGCCATGCCGCTCTCACGCAGTGAAAAATACATCGCGGAGCAAAGAGGATACTGAAAACATTTTCATTTTTAAAGAAATTCAAACAATAAAAACCGGTTTGTGGCTCTTTAATGTGTCATGCACCTCAGTTCATGCGGCAAGTAAACCGATCATCTCTTCCTCATTACTAGTTATTGCATGAAATAAACATGAATAAACATCAGAAGGTATCTTGTTTCAACCGCGGAAAGATCTCAATACACACATTTTTTCAAGTTTAAGTCCACCGATGTTAATCTGCTTTCCTGTCTGATTTGTTTGTCGGACAAAAATGGCAGATTCGGCATTATGATTGGTCAGATCGCCTGTCAATCAAACTCACTGCAAACGGTCAGTTAAACAGCTTGGGTTATAAGCAAATATTTTCTGGCTTTTTCAGAAGCAGATCTGCGCATTGGACAGCTGCAGTGGGGCGACAGCGGTGTGTATTTCTGTAAGGTGATCATTTCTGATGACCTGGAAGGGAAAAATGAAGGCCAGGTGGAGCTACTGGTGCAGGGTGAGTCTCATGAGTGCATATCCTTCTCAAAAACTGAGTCAAGACTACAAAAAAGCCAGTTGTTGTCTGTACTGTATAACATGGTTTTAGAAAAGTTTGAATTGCTTGAAAAAAGTGCCAGTGCCTATGCTTTAGGGACTACATTTTTGTGATTATTTACAGAGTTTACAAAAATGTTTATTTTTGTGTGTGCATGCTTGGTTATTGTGTCTAAATGATTGTTAATGCCAATCCCTGTCTGAATTCCTGAGTCCACTTGCACGCGCTGCCATGACAACAACCAAATGGCACATGCCTCTCGACAGGGCTCAGATCCTTAATAAGAGACGCTATTGTTCATTTGTGCCCCGGCAGATCAGGAAAACCTCACATATTTTACACGTCCTGGGCAGGAACACTGCGGAGAGAAACAATTTGTTTGGTGCTGTGGGACTGACCCTAACAGCATTAATTATTTCTGTGTCAGCTGGACAAAGCAAAGTCAGACGCCTCATGCCAGACAAAGAGTAAATAACTGACTGTTATCGACGTGAGCAATATAAGCCACTTCTTAAGCCATTTCCATGGTAACGAAGGGGGTTTCAGGGGCTAGGGGATGCCAGGGCCTCCAGAGCAGTCCTGTGCGGTGAAGAGAAAAAACCATGAGAGGGTTAGAGCTTACACAGGAGGATCAATGAGAGTGTTATGTAGACGCTAAGAAGTGGAAGAAGTCTATGCTGCCCTCTGAGTAATCAAGATTTAATTGGTTTATGAAGTGGAGAGTATAATCTGGAGTATTGGTGGTTAAAAGTTTGACTTTGTACCAGACACTCCCTATTTCATCAAACATGCTGTGTAGTCATGCTTTACTTACAGTTTAGCTCTTGATTGTTAGTGGTGGATGCCAAGGAAAGCAACACTATTATTACTTAGGATTAGGTGATTGCACAGTAAAAATGAACAGTAGGCTTACTATATTCAGAATTAATTAAAACAATTTTAGTGCAAAGTCAAAACATCAAATGAAACTCACCTCTTTAGCAATGTCTTACCAAGAATGTGACCACATTTTCTTAGACAACAAATTACTGTGGAAAAAAGTAGGTTATTATTCTAAACAATTAAAGCAACTATAAGTTTTTTTTAACTTGAAATGTAAGTTCAATTCACTCTTGACTCTGGTAATAAGGTGAATGCCTTCTGTTTATTTTTCATGCTTCCCCTCTAATGTTCTGGGAGTATATAGCTTGGTGAGTGGGTATGAAATTCTGCCAAAACCGTGGATTGTTTTACCGCAACAACAAATGCATGTGTACAGCTATATTTTGTAATTACGACAGTGATATAGTCTATTTACGAACACACAGTTGCTTTAAATTTCATATGATGTCTTAGTTATCCCCTTCAGCTGAAAACTTATACCATATTAACTTTTAATTCATTTTCTCTCAGTCGTCATAATAGTGTTATAGGACACACACAGCTGCAGTGAATTGTATGCAAAAATGCATAATTATTTGCTCTTAAAGGGGTAGGTGATCTGTTTTTTTTTTGGTCTATACACTGAAAGTCATTGGGGTTCATTGTTGTTTTGGACCCCATTGACTTCAAAATATCCTGTTTTGTGTTCCGCAGAAGAAAAAAATCATAGAGGTAAAATTTTTTGGGCGAACTATCCATTAAAGGGATAGTTCACCCAAAAATGAAAATTCTGCAATTAATTAATCACCCTCATGCCATTCCAAACATGTAAGAACCTTCATTCATCTTCGAACACAAATTAAGATCCGAGAGCTTTCTCACCCTGCATAGACAGCAATGCAACTACCATGTTCAAGGCCCAGAAAGGTAGTAAGGACATTGTTAAAATATTCCATGTGACATCAGTGGATCAACATTAAGTTTATGAAGCTACAAGAACAAAGAACGACTTTATTCAACAATTGTGTTCTGACTCAGAACCCGGATGCACTGTGCATTGTTTACAAGCAGAGGAATGCACACATATGCATCGTGGTACTGTTGTGAACATGCATCGAAGACTGACATAAAAGAGAATCTTTTTTTTAAAGATTTAATTTTGGCATTTTAGCCTTTATTTTGATAGGACAGTGTTTAGACAGAAAGCAAGGTGGGAGAGAAAGAGGGGGACGGGACCGGGAAAGGTCTGCAAGCCGGAACTTGAACTCGGGACACCCCGAAGCGCAATGGCGCTATATATCGGTGTGCTGCCCACAAGGCTATTGGCGCTGAATAAAGAGAAGAAATGGTTGAATAAAGTCATTATTTTTGTTTTCTTTCCACACAAAAAGTATTCTCGTAGCTTCATAATATTATGGTTGAACCACTGATGTCACATGGACTATTTTAACAATGTCTTACTACTTTTCTGGATCTTGAACGTGATAGTAGCATTGCTGTCTATACAGGGTCAGAAAGCTCTCAGATTTCATCAAAAATATATTAATTTTTGTTCTGAAGAGGAACAAAGGTCTTACGGGTTTGGAATTAATGGCAGTGTAAGTAATTAATGGCAGAATTAAAATTTTTGGGTGAACTAACCCTTTAAAAAGTCTGATAATGACTTGCAGTCTATTCTACACAGCTTGCCTTCCCTATATTTCTGCCTGTCTCTCTTTTCACGTCTCTACATCTCTTCGTGAGGTCCCCTTTACTCTCAGGTTACGGTGGGTTTAATGACTGTAACAGAGGAGTAGAGGACTTGGATATTATTCCTCTTCCTGTCTGCCAGCTCAGCACTTCCTGTCACTCAGGGATAAATCTGCTCTGACAGTGGGCAGTTATTTTTATGGCACCCTCTCATTAAGTTTAAAGACTTATGGCATTTTGTGAAGACCCGTAAAATTTGAATGTTTACAAAGTCACAACGAAATGGGAGTAGTGACAAATCTTTTATCCAGTTCATTTCGAAATGTCAAAATTAAAAGAAGACATTAAATGCATGAATTATTTGTTCAGTTTAGAAAACATAGGATGACTTCATGGTGATTTTAACAGATAAGATAATGTCTTCTGCACACTTGTTGCATTAGGATTTGTATACAGTCAAAATTTGGGGTCTTAAGCTAAACACTGCGGCCAGTCTTGATTTTTGGTGCTATGCCAGTCATTGACAAAGTACACTCAGTGTAAAATAGACAGTACATCTAAAGCCACTCCTTCATTTCTCTCTCAGGGAAGATGTTTGTTGAAAGGTAATTGGACAGTGCTCTGGGACACCTTTTAATTCCAAACAATGCCAGCACTGTCTCCATGGTGATGATGTACCCTTGCCCCCCTTTCAGGATAGTTAATGAGGCTATGTGATGAATTAGTCTCCCATATTCCTCCTCTGTCTCTCCCGCTGAAGCCCCCTCTACCTCATCTCTTTCTCACTCTCTCCATTAGTGCACATTAGTGAAACTGATCTCTGCTCGGGCCAGATATAAATACTGAACGAATGCACACATCTACATTAGCATAAGCCCTGGGAACCAGCAACATGTCAACAAATCATTACTGTCAGTTGCTAAGCTGTATAAAGAAATTATGTTTAGACAAGAGCTCTTTTTTTTCTTAACCCATTTTTATAAATCCGTTTTCATTGCTTCCAAATCACTGCTGTTTGCATCTTTTGTATTTATAAATAAATTTTATCCAGTATAATTCTATAATTAAAAAATACATAAATGGTACATACATCAAACTGTATATATATAGCTTGATGTTTGGACTTGGAAGCTTTATTTTTATTTGTAACTTTTTTATTAGTTATTTATTTTATATTTCAATTACTTTTGACTTTAAATGTTCATGTGTTACTTTGATAATTTGCATACACAAGTTGCATGGTCATACATCATCCTTACAAGTAATGTTATGAACCAAAACTTCAAAAAAAAAACAGCACTGGCCTAAAATTAGTTTCTCATCCAGAGACAAGTTTGACCTTTCACCCTTTTCTTGGTATCTGTCAGTGACTGCGAGCACACACATACACACACACCTAAGCGCATACACTACCAATCAAATGTTTGGGCACACCTATGTATGCATTCTTTATTTTTAATATTTTTACATTGTAGAATAATAGTAAAGCCATCACAGCCATGAAGTAGCAAAACTGAAAGAATGGGAATTACGTAGTGACCAAAATTGTTATCCACTCATGCCTAAATTTCAAGTATTTAACCATCACCAGAAACATAAATTTAGTGAAGTGTGTCCAGAGATTTTGACTGGTATTGTATATATATATATATATATATATTTCGCTATGTGTAAAGCGTGAGGCTAAGCGAGACTTCTGATTTGCACTTATATCTTGT
>NW_015505412.1:1916691-1941484 GCF_001515645.1 Sinocyclocheilus grahami
GCCCAGCCAGAGCCCTGACTTAAACCCAATTGAGCATCTCTGGAGAGACCTAAAAATGGCTGTCCACCAACGTTTACCATCCAACCTGACAGAAATGGAGAGGATCTGCAAGGAGGAATGGCAGAGGATCCCCTGAAAAACTTGTTGCATCTTTCCCAAAAAGACTAGATCAAAAGGGTGCTTCTACTAAATACTGAGCAAAGGGTCTGAATACTTAGGACCATGTGATATTTCAGTTTTTCTTTTTTAATAAATCTGCAAAAATGTCAATAATTCTGTGTTTTTCTGTCAATATGGGGTGCTGTGTGTACATTCATGAGGAAAAAAAAATTAACTTAAATGATTTTAGCAAATGGCTGCAATATAACAAAGAGTGAAAAATTTAAGGGGGTCTGAATACTTTCCGTACCCACTGTATATATATATATATATGCAGACTTTGTTTATACTTTTGCATTTGATTTAGTCTCTAAACCAACAATCATGCTTAAAACCACAAATCAAGTTTTCAAATCAGCTTTCAATTTACACTTAATTAATCCACAGCCACTAACAGAGTAACTTTTTTCATAATAACACACAAGCATTTACCCACGACCCTAAACTTTGAACTTTCATCTGCTGCCCTCTGCTGCTGTTTATGTCTGATCTTCTCCCTTCTCCAGGTAGGACAGGTGTGCTGGATGACATCCTGCCTGAGTTTGATTTGGAGATTATGCCAGGTATGCCTGCCATACCTCTCTCTCCCCCTGCCCTTTTCAGTGGGTGCTCTCACACAGGTCTTTTCCAGTTCACTTGCTTCATTTTCTGCTGCAATCGGCAAACTCCAAAATGCTCCAATCTGATCTATTCCCTCTGAAAAAAAAAAGAAAAAAGAAAATTTAAAATTACAGGACATATCAATGATTGATGTTGCATAACATTACTGCAGATTATACTATATACTGCATAACTTTAACTAATCACATGATTGTTACTTTTTATAGTTACTTACTTTTACATCTCACCCTCTGCTGAAGCTTTCTCTCTTTCAGAATGCTAGCAGTATTGCTTGCATTATATATATTTTTTATTTTAAGCCACTTGTGTTAAAGACAGCTTCACTGATTATAATGGGAGCAATAATTTTGCTGCGTCGCATCACGCAGCTAGCTTGCAGTGCAGACATGCTGTCACACACGCATTCACTGTATAGGTTCTTACGGCACCAAATTATATGGAAATAAGAGGTTTTAAACTATATCTGATGGCAAAAAAAATGAGGTAAATAAAAAAGTAACACTTCTTACATTTATTGTTTTACATTTGAAAAGTGTATTATATTAGGTTGGGTAAAAATACAGATTTTCGGATCTCAGCGTTGCTTCTTCCAACCCTAGGATTGGCAATGTGCCAGTGTTTTTTTGCATTGTGCAGTAAAAGAAGTCATATTTCACCTGTGTTTTCAGTCCAAATCGAACATGCTAAGAAGACAGTGTACCGCAAAATAATAGCGGAGGAAAAAAAGTATTTGCAAGTTGCAAGCAATAACGTGCAGTGTGACCAGTGTAGTCTGATTCACCAACAAATGACTCTAATGAAGTGGTTCGTTTTAGTGAATCAAAAACATGCAGTAGAATTCACAAACAAATGACACTCATAATGAAAGTGTATAAACAAATATAGAAGTATATATTAGCTAATATCCCAATGAAGTGTGTGTGTGTGTATACAAAAAATTTGAATATTGTGAAAAAGTTCCTTTTTTTTGTAACTTATTTAAAAAAGTGAAACTTTCATATATTCTAGATTCATTACATGTAAAGTAAAACATAAAAAAAAATGTTTTAATTTTGATGATTAGAGCTTATAGCTCATGAAAGTCAAAATTCCAGTGTCTCAAAATATTAGAATATTTACATTTGAGTTTCATTAAATTACCATCCCTACAGTATAAATTCTGGGTATCTCTTGTTCTTTGAAACCACAATAATGGGGAAGACTGCTGACTTGTCAATGGTCCAGAAGACGAGCATCGACACCCTCCACAAAGAGGGTAAGTCACAGAAGGTCATTACTGAAAGGGGTGGCTGTTCACAGAGTGCTGTATCAAACCATATTAAATGCAAAGTTGACTGGATGGAAGAAATTGGGTAGCAAGCTTGAGAATACTGTCAAGCAAAGCCGTTTGGAGAGAGTGGACTGAAGCTGGAGTCAGTGCATCAAGAGTCATCACGCTCAGACGTCTTCAGGAAAAGGGCTACCAAGCCACTTCTGAAACAGAAACAACATCAGAAGCATCTTACCTGGGCTAAGGAGAAAAATAACTGGACTGTTGCTCAGTGGTCCGACTCCAAAGTCCTCTTTTCAGATCTGCATCAGTCCTGCATTTCATTTGGAAATCAAGGTCTGGAGTCTGGAGAGGCACAGAATCCAAGCTGCTTGAAGTCCAGTGTGAAGTTTCTGAAGTCAGTGATAATTTGGGGTGCTGTGACATCGTCTGCTGGTGTTGGTCCATTGTGTTTTATCAAGTCCAAAGTCAATGCAGCCACCTACCAGGAGATTTTGGAGCACTTTATGCTTTCATCTGCTGACAAGCTTTATGGAGATGCTGATTTCCTTTTACAGAAGGACTTAGCACCTGCCCACAGTGCCAAAACCACTTCCAAGTGGTTTTCTGACCATAATATTACTGTGCTTGATTGGCCAGCCATCATGCCTGACCTGAACCCCATATGGAATCTAATCTATGGAATATTTTCAAGAGAAAGATGAGAAACAGTCGATCCAATAATACAGTCGAGCTGAAGGCTCAGTAGTGCCTCTGCAGTGCCACAGGCTGATCGCTTGCATGCCACACCACACTGATGCTGTCATTTGCGCTAAAGGAGCCACGACCAAGTATTGAGTGCATAAATGAACAAACTTTAAAGAACTTGAACTTTTCTGTTTTGCAAATCCTTTTTTTGATTGATCTTAGGTAATATTCTAATATTTTGAGATCCTGGATTTTTGACTTTCATGAGCTGTAAGCACTAATCATCAAAATTAAAACAAAAAAAACATTTGAAATATTTTACTTTACATGTAATAAATCTAGAATATATGAAAGTTTCACTCTTTGAAATAAGTTACAAAAAAAAAACTTTTTCACGATATTAAATTGTTTTTAGATGCACCTGTAAATTAATTGCAAAGTTTAAGCTCTGTTGCCATTTAACATTATGATGATGTGCAGATGTAAGCAATCTGAAATCAAACTGGGATATTTTAAACCCAGTCCTGCTATTGTGGTCTGCTAACAAACATTTCAACTTCTAAAAAAGTAATTTGGTTATGTCCTGTTCATTACCCCAATCGGCCATAAGGGCTCAGAGGCATATAATTCTGAACATTCTTGAGTTGAATAAGAGGTCCGCAATGTATACTGTTGGAATTTTAACACCACACCCAGAGGAAATTCATCATTAGGCCCTAAGAGAGTCCAGATAAGAGGTTGTGCATCATTCAAGCTCTCCCTTGTGGTTGGTCATTTTCAGAGACTTCCTATCCTGTGGGCAAAAATGATTTCAGGGCAGCACTTCTTTCACGATCTGCTTTTGCCACAGAAACCAAGTCTCCTGATGAGTCTTTTTTGTCTCCTTTAGAGTGGGTATTTGTGGGAGTTGTCGTCCTTGGTAGTGTGCTCTTCCTGTTGTTGGTTGGGATCTGCTGGTGCCAGTGTTGCCCTCACTCCTGTTGTTGTTATGTAAGCTGCTGCTGCTGTCCTGATACATGTTGCTGTCCAAAACACTGTGAGTACACAAACACACATACATACTACACTCACATTGCCCGTATTCACAACCTGAAAAAAACATTCCCACTTGCCTTCAAAGTATATGAAGCAGGGAAGATGGCAAAGAGCGGCCAACCTCCTCAGATTGCCATGTATCAACCTTACTACGTTCCTGGTCTTCCTGTGCTTCCTGTGGTCCCTCCAGCCGCACCATCCATCATTGAACCCAAGTTGACTGTAGTGGCTCCTTCAGTAGAAAACAATATAGCTGGAGGTAAGTGACAATACAGCAGCATATAAAAAATGAAATGCTAAATATTTTAATGTCTTTGTTTGTTCTTTGAACACATCTGTCTGAAGTGAATCTGCATTTGCACTGAGTAACTGCATATGACTGAAGCAAGTCTGCATCATATAACTCAACGCAAACTCAACTAATATCATCTTCAACTGCACTGTAACTTTAATCTCAGGCTGTCCAGAGTATTTAAAATGTTTAAAGGAATTGTGGTCAGATGAGACGAGAGTGTTTGTATTTGTGTATGTGATTTTGTAGGAAATAGAATGTCAGCTGAAGTTTTAAAGATAGTAACATTGCAGAAAGCTTGCTGGCATTGTGAAGGTAGCAGCTGTGTTGTCTGTGAAGATGGTGAATGGTTTCACAATGTACTGTATGTGTGTATCAACAAGTAAAAATGCCCTGAGCTGAATGGCAAACACTAAAGGGGCAATGGGATTTTTAAACTTGATTGACCAGTTAATATTTATTAATACGTTAATTAATTTTTATATTAACCTATCATTTTAAAAAGGAAATATATTAATAGTTTTTTTTTACAAAATAGTGCAAATTAGCATGAGAGTGCAATCCCATAAAAGCGCCGATGGAATTGGAAAGTTCTGCAGGTGATTTACTGACAATGCGCGAATTAAAGAACACAGCCAGATCGTTTCCATAATGGCTCAAATACCAGTAAATTGACTAGCGCAAACCTCTGTGTATGAAATTTTGTGTCTGAAAGGGAAACTTGTACAAATGCATATGCAATAAGGTCCACTGCAAAAATAGACCTGCACTTTTTCAGCACTAATTTTGTGTCTTTAGTAAATCCTGACACTAGTTTTTTTTATGCCAAAAGAGGGTTTGCATTGGTGCAAGCTGTTAGTAAATCTGGCCCTTAAATGTCTATTTATTTGTAAATTTTTAAAGCAATTTATTGATTTTATACTTTTACATTAAACTCCATTAAAATATATAAGTATAACTGTTTATAGGCCAATTTATTAATTCATATTTCTATTTTTAAATTAATATACTGAATTTTTTTATTTTATTCCATGTAAGCCTGTATGCAGTCAGCATGTTACTGTACACAGAATTTGTTTGTATATAAAAAAGAAAGGCTGGATTTGAGATAAGTTAGTAAAAAGCTACCAATGGTCAGCTGACACACCTGATGGCAAGTCTAATGCATCATCATCATCATCATCAGTGTCCTATTAAAGGTCAATGATTGTTTACAATCTGAACACTCCCCAGTGGACATGTCTTTTACATTCATCTTAAAGGGATAGTTCATTCTCAAATCAAAGTCGGTCATCATTTACCTTCATGTCATAACAAACCTGTATTTTTTTATCTTCCTTGGAACACAAAAGATTATATCTTGAAGGATCTTTCAATTGCTTTTGTCCATACAGTTAAAGTCACATTGATGACAGATTTTTCATTTTTAGATAAACTATCCCTTTAAAATACATCTGTGATTGTGCAAGTCAAGACGATTCATAATATTCTAACCAAGTTCAGAATTTCTCACAAAGATAGATTTTTTGCTGCATATTACAATGACAACATATTTGTTACTGCAATAAAAAAAAACATCAAGAAAGTCCTTAATGATGATGTCATTGTGTCAGCAGCTGGCAGCCTATCAGAACTGAGCTCTCTGCATGACGGTGACGTAGACTTCAGGCAGACCTATCGACAGGTCCTGAGGAAGGCACTACCACCCATCAGTGACCACATGGATGAGCCGCATATTCGAACAGCATCGATCGGCCATAGGCTTCGCCCCTCACATTATCAAAGCAATCACTCTCTGGATGAGCATGACAACAGGTACAATTCAAGTGTGTGTGTGCATGACCTAATAATTTAGGACAGGGGTTTTCAAACTGGAGACACAAGAGAGAAATGTTTCTTGAGCACCATATCAGCATATTAGAATGATTTCTTAAGGATCATGTGACACTGAAGACTGGATTAATGATGCTGAAAATTTAGCTTTGACATCACAAGAATAAATAACATTTTAAAATATATTAAAATCACGGTGGCTGAGAGAACTGCAAATAGAAAAAAACACCTGCAAATTAAGAAATCATCTTGTGCTGCAAATACTCACAACACAACCAAAAACAGAAACACGTTGCAAATATGCACAGACTACATCAGAAATGTTTAAGGGAACCGCAACAAGTGAAGAACCTGGGACATGCTTATAAAAGTCTGCTCTGAAAGGTGTTTTTTTTTTTTTTACATCCTGATCATATGATTCCTTCGAATTTTTTATATTATTAGCCTAAATAAGCTGACGAAATGCACAATAACTGTAACTGAAACGCTATGTAAGCTGGCTACTTTTACAACTTCCCAACAAAAATTAATAGCCTATATATATTTATTATTACTGTATATAAAAATATATACAAATAAAAAGTGGTTACTATAGTTAAACCATGGTAAATTAGCCACACTAACCATAGTTTTACCATGGTATTTGTACAACTGTGGTTATACAAATGGTGATCAATACATGGTTACTACTTTTACTATAATAAACCATGGTTCACTTTTGTAAGCATTGTTAGGGTCCCCCATTGTGGTCTGTGCTACTTGCAGCGCATTTTTGTGTTTGGTTGTGTTGTGAGTATTTTCAGCGTGTTTTTGTGTTTGGATGTGTTTTGTGTATTTGCAGCATGTTTTTGTGTTTGGATGTGTTTTGTGTATTTGCAGCACAATTCTGTATTTGGTTGTGTTGCGAGTATTTGCAGCACATGTGTTGTCAAACTGAAGAAGATATTTTCTTAATTTGCTGCTGCTTTTTCTATTTGCATGTGTTGTCTTAAATTACAGTGCGCTGAGCTCTCTCGGCCACCATATAAAATAGAAAACAGTTATTTTAAATTGTATATATATATATATATATATATATACAGTATATGTATAAAAGTATATATGTTTGCACTAATAATATCATGACTGTTTGTGCAGATGGAACTGTCGTTCTGAGCACCTGCCCCGCAAAGCCTTTGACGCTAGGGGGCGCACAGGGTCACTAGATGAGCTGGAAGAGTTTGCTATGTCATACGGCCCACACGGTCATCGGAGAGGTGACTTTCGTGGACCTCAGCGAGACTTTGAAATGGGTCCAAGGTCGCGAGACCATCCCACATCTTACCGAGATGGGCCACGGTATTCTCGAGGTGATGATGACAATGACGGCTGGCGCCGTCGAGGCTCACCACCTTCCCCGCCAAAAAGGTGCAACACTGCCGACAGCGAGCGTTACCTCGCTCGACAGAGGTCTTATGACGATACCTACCTGAACACTCTGCTGGAGCGCAAGGCTAGGGGCCACGGAGAGCGAGGGGGGAGGGTTGATGATGACAGTGACACACCTTCAAAAGGCAGTTCCAAGAAGAGCAGTGACTGTTACAACAGCAGGTCACCTAGCCACCGCCCCGAGGAGGAGGATCCTTTACCTCCGTACTCTGAGAGGGAGGCGGAGAGGTTTAGAACTGAAGAGCATATAGGGAGGGAACGGTACAGGACTGCTGATCCTGCCATGCGGCCTTTTTCATACACACGTCCAGCCCATGGACTGTCCCATACATTACAGGAGCGCAGGGAGGACAGGGACAAATCAAGGAAACTGGTGAGTTACTTGTAATCATCTGCCCTGGTTTCTGTACATTGAAGGGTGGAACAAACTTCCTTCAAGCCTAAAAAGAAGAGCCAATTCAGATTCCATTAATATGAAATGTAAAGTCTCAAATGTTAAAGAGCACAAATAAGTGTTCTATCCTTCAAATCAAGCAGTATCTTGTAAAAAAAAAACATCTCAGCTCACCATCTATGTATATTCACATAGTCATCAAGTAATTTCAGACATAATGCTCTTCTCATACCTGTGGTCTTTTGGGTTATGTAAGGTCAAATCCAGCTTGCAACATCTCTCAATCCCATTTCCTGTGATAAATGTGGCATATGGGGTAACAATAATTTTTTTAAATAAAACTTGTTGTTATAGCTTCAAAATTTAGGGAGCTACTGGACGGGTAAAATTATGATGTTTATTTTGAAGTTACCTGTTTTTAAACATTTTATATGTTAGATTGAATTTCCTTTTTCCTTCTCAGACTTACCTTTCAAAAGTTTGGGGTCAGTACTATTTTTTTTTATTATAAATTAATATATTTATTAAGCAAGTATGCATTAAATTGATGTAAAGTTACAGTAAAAACATTTATTATGTTGCAAAATATTTCTGTTTCAAATAAATGCTGTTCTTTTGAACTCTCAAATTATCAAAGAAAAAAATCCTGAACAATTTTCATAAATATTAGGCAGCACAACTTTGTTAACACTGAAGACTGGAGAAATGGTTCCTGAAAATGTATCTTTGCCATCACTGGAATTAATTGCTTTTTGAAATATATATACATTTTGAAAACAAGTATTTCACAATATTACTGTTTTTATAGTCTTTTTGATCAAATAAATGCAGCCTTGGTGAGTATAAGATCTTACTGACCCCAAACTTTTGAACGGCAGTGTATATAATAATGAAATATAGAAATAAACTCAAAGTTGTTCTTATTTTATCTCAAAATTACATTTTTTTAATATTTTTTCAACTCCGAGGATCTTTTGTCAGCCTATATTTTATTTTATACTTATGTCATTTGTTTTCCAAAGAGGGACTCAAAGAAATCTGAATATGAAATTATTTTAACTGTACAGCATGTCATTTTTTTGTTTGCTGAAATGTAAATTGTATTCTTTACAAGAATGTATGTAAATGAAAGTTCTCTGATTTCTCAGGCAGGTTTTATGTGTTTTTGTTCTGTTTTCCTGATTGTATCATAAAAGGCATCACTAACTCTAATGGGCTCACAGTACAGCATTACACTGGCACACTAACAACGCATCATGCTAATGGGTGTCTAATGTGTGGCTCTTGGTGTTTTTTTAACAGACCACTCATCTAAGCAGAGACTCACTAATTGTGTGACGTCGTCAGACTGAGCTGACATCATACTAATAACATCACCATCCAGCTGAAGAGAAATGCCCCAGACACTAAGTATCAATCTGTCAGAAAGACACATTTTATGCAGGATCACACAGACATGAAGAGCTTGGGAACTTTTGCTGGTCAAGGGCAGGAACGTAGTGTGTGTGTGTTTGTTTTTATTTTCTGTATTGATAATAATGTCAAAAAAACTATTTTCGTAATTAGTCCTCAGACTACCGCTGCACTAAAAATATCTTAGAAAGGACTTTAAATTGTTCAAATGACATTCGAGTGCTTTAAACATTCCTTGGTATTTTGTATATCTTTAGTACTGTAATGGGACGCTGTCTCTGATATTTCAATATTGCCATTGCCTTTGTTTGCACTGTACTGTACATTTGTGTCAGTGTTAATCAGTTGGCTCTCGAGGGAAGCATGAATGATTGTGCTTTTGATAATGTGCCATTTATTTGTATTTCACGGTTTTAAAATAATGACTTTGATATGAACACTTGCTGTCTGTTTTTCTTTTCTTCTGATAACCTTAGTGTATTCATGATAAAAATATATCCCTGTTCTTTATCATCAATATCAGGGCATGACTACTTGCTTCTTTTGGTCTTACTTCAACATAAGAAAACAAATACAGTAAGGCATTTTTTAGCAATACAGAATCTTGGCCATGCAGGAAACTGGACAGGACACAGAAAAGGAAAAGATGATTCTTTCCAGGATGAGATTACAATAGCAGGAAACAATCTGATACAAGCCCTCACAGGTGTTTAGTGCTTTAGGTTTAGATCTCTGTACATGCCGCTTTCTTTCACATTGTGCCATAGTTGATAGTTAATAGTTAAATTTATTATTAACGATTAATAAAACATCCTTTCCCGCCAATAGGATGTTTACACTCTGTATAGGAAAAAAAACTAAAAACATAGCAACTCCCCATATGAATATTATGTGTGATGGCAGTTTACAATAGTTTAAAAGAACACAGCTCATTCAGAACTTAGAGCTGGAATTAATTTACTTTTTTTTTACTTGCAATTTTTGGGAAGATAGCATGGTTATAATGTTACATCATCAAACACAGTTCCATTCTGAGAACAGTGACCAAAAAGACTCAACGTGCCACAGTCGAGTTTACTTTTTCCTTTTCCTTTAACCAGTCTAAGCTTGTTTGCTGGTCTCCACATCTAGTCAGGATTGCCTGTTGGTCAGTTTTACATGGATTTTAATATTTTTCAGCTGGCGAGGCAGCAAAACTAGAACGTTGGGAAGACGTGGCCCATTGATCCGGCAAGGGACGCCCCCTGGTGGTTAAATGTGAATAACTACAAATATATTGCGTAATTCTATCGAATAAAGTAAACAACGCAATTAATACTTTCACTTTGAGCGATGAAACATATTTACATAATAATATAATATTAATAATAAAAATGTGAAAAATAATTTAATTTTGAACAATAATCAATGAATAACTTTAAATAAAGTAACATGACCCAATTCGGGTGTTGCGCACCTGTTGGTGGGTGGAGTCTGTGGCGTCATCGTGGAATGGGGGAGGGGAATCAGACTTCCAAAGAGCAAAGGTGTGTTTACACTGACTCGAGAGAATTTAGGTAAAAATAGCAGGATATATTTGCGTCGCATGTTTTACGTTGACATGATGGCCAGCATACATCGTCTGTATTTGTTTGGTTCGCAAATATAGGATTTTTCTGTTTTTTGGAAAAATACAGTAAAGGAAAAAAAACCTTCCGTGTTACCGAGAAACATGAGAGAAACACTGAAGCTCAAGGTGCTTGCGCTCGTGCTCTGCGTATTTCCAACAGGTAAGTCGGCATTCAAAATAACTGTCAGGGTTTAAAATTGAATATTAGGAGTTTCATTTAGTGGCATACCACTTTTAAAGAATTAAAACAATTTCTGGTAATTGTATAAATTCAGTGGCGAGGTTAATCATCCACAGGTGCAAACATGATTGGCAGATAATCCCGATCACGTGATTTACAAGCTTCATGCCAGCAAAAATGTTAATATTATGTTTTACTGAAACTTGATTTTGATGTGTAAAATAGAGATTTTCAGGCCTGGAATAGAAATAGATATAGATTTAAAATAGTTAAAATATTTAAGAATATACTAAAATATTTAATTTGCTGAAAATGGTTCTTTGTGAGTAAAATCCTTATGAAATGACTAACTAAATAAATCAAATTAACGACTGGAAAAGTAATGAAAGCTTGTCGGTCAGAAGGTGTGGAACCCTGATGCAAATGGTATGTTAACTGATCCCTCTCCCTTTATTCTCAGAGCTGTTGTCTATCCAGGTTACGGTTCCTCATACAGAGAGACACACAATGTTGTTTGCTTCTGTCACTCTGCGATGCGACTATTCCACTACTGCAAACCTACAAGATGTCCTGGTCACATGGCGATACAAGTCCTTCTGTTTGGACCCAGTGCTGGAATATTACTCAGCAGGTGAGTGGTGTAGGTCAACTGAATATAAAAGGCTTTTTTTTTTTTTTTTTACTTTTTTTTGGTCTGAATTGATTACATGTGGTGATTGATGTGACCATGTAAGTTTCTTTCTTTCTTCAGCATATCAAGCAGCTCTGGGTCTGAAGCAAGACCCAGCCAATGACTGTCCAGACAGTCAGCGCACTGTCCGCATAGTGATTCAGAAAAGAGGCCTCAATGAAGCTATTTTGGGGACAGAATATCGAGATCGCAAGATATACGTACAAAACAGTGAGTCTGGACATGCAGGAGCAATGACAAATCAATGACAGATTTATATTAGTATAGCAGAATGCTTCCATAAAATGCTTATAAATATCAGTTGTCACTCTGTATCTCCCAATAAAAACACCCAATAAAAAATTAAGTAAACTTAGTGTGGGATCTTTTTATAATTATCCTAAGAGGCTTCCTAAATCTTATTATTAAAAAGTATGAGCTATCAATCAGAACAGGTTTTGATAATATTGATAATTTGGAGGCATAAGTAATTCATTTATCAAATGATATAGCAGGCTTTATAGGATCAAATTAATTAGTGTAGACAACTGTTATGTGACAACCACAGATGTAGGCATTTAGAGAATCACAGTCATAGGAAACAATTTATTACATGCTCAGAAGTTGGTCTTAGAAATCCCATTAGTCAGATCTTCTCACATCACATAGTTTTATATATATATATTGCTGATTCCTTACAATGTACAATTTATGTTTGCTTGATTAAGGTTTCACTAACAAGAGCCAGTAATTTAGTTTTTCTGTATGTGTTTCTCAGATGCTGACCTGGTTATCAATGAGGTGATGTGGTGGGACAACGGCATGTATTTCTGCTCCATCGATGCAGCAGGTGATGTTGTGGGAGACTCCGATAAAGAAATCAGACTCATTGTGTATCGTAAGTATCAACACACTGAAGCCTTGTTCAACCACAAAAACATTATAGATGCTGATGCTGGTCATACCCCCTCTTCCTCTCAGACTGGCTGACTGTGCTGCTCATCGTCCTCGGTGGATTGCTCCTCGTCATACTGATTTGTATCTGCTGCTGCCAGTGCTGTCCTCAGAACTGCTGCTGCTATGTCCGTTGTCCCTGCTGTCCTCGCACTTGCTGCTGCCCAGAAGAAGGTATCCACGTGCATTGACTCTTTATTGCTTTAGTATCTTAGTCTGTGCATTTATCACACCAGATAATGTTACAATATTTATTTTTTAACAATATTCAAAATGTTCTACTTCTGGTGGATATCAGTTCTTTGAAATAAATGTCTACTGATTACAAAATCTCATTCTGCATAACAATTGATTAGTTTGTCAATAATATGTTTTATAATATATATGTAATGCATATGTTTTTTTCTTTTTGACAATGAAAACTAAATAAGTAGACAGACAATACAACAAAATATGCATTATAAATATAAATATTTGTATTATTAATATAAGTATTCTTTTAAATAATAATATGAATAAAATTCATAATAATTTATTATAATTATAATATGTGGAACCCTTTTAGCATTTTAACAATGAAAACAACATAATGTGCTTTATAAATAATAATATTATTATTATTATTAAGTATTATTTCAAATAAAAAAAATATATATTTATAATAGTTTGTTGTAATTTTATTGAAAAATAAAATAAAAAAGTGAAATATTTCTTCCATGTTCATTTGTCTATTTAGCGGTGATGCACCACAAGATGATGCGTGACGCTCAAAAAGCAATGGTACCGTGGCTCCATGGCCAGCCCATCTATGCCCCCATTGCCTCAAAAGCATCTTCTCAAGCAAACCCTTTACTATATTCAGGTCAGTATAACTTCCTCTAGTAATCTGCTAATGTATGTAGTGCTGCTTCTGATCAGTAATGACTTGACACATAATTTATTATAATTATAATCTGTGGAACCCTTTTAGCATTTTAACAATGAAAACAACATAATGTGCTTTATAAATAATAATATTATTATTATTATTAAGTATTATTTCAAATAAAAAAATATATATTTATAATAGTTTGTTGTAATTTTATTGAAAAATAAAATAAAAAAGTGAAATATTTCTTCCATGTTCATTTGTCTATTTAGCGGTGATGCACCACAAGATGATGCGTGACGCTCAAAAAGCAATGGTACCGTGGCTCCATGGCCAGCCCATCTATGCCCCCATTGCCTCAAAAGCATCTTCTCAAGCAAACCCTTTACTATATTCAGGTCAGTATAACTTCCTCTAGTAATCTGCTAATGTATGTAGTGCTGCTTCTGATCAGTAATGACTTGACACTCATAATTTGTCCTCCACAGGGTCTTTTTCTGAAACTTCATCCAAACACAACCTTCCCATGGCCCCGATGGTCATTCCTCCTTCTCAACCTGTCCTGCCATTCGTACCTCCCCACGGATACCATGCCAATGGCAGCATAAATGGAAGTGTACGTGGTAATAACCAGGTGTTAGATTTTCTGGAGAACCAAGTAAGAGGGATGGATATGGCTGCCCCAATGCTTCAGCCTCAACAATACTACACAGAAGTCCCATTCCAAAGCCTTCCTCATCAATATGTGTTCCCACAACCCCAATATGCAACTCCACCACCTCAACCCATACCCCAAGCTGTACCTTTATCAGCCAGGCCGCCCAGCATGCTCTCAGCCCTGGACGAGATGGGTGTCCAAGGTGTGGAGCGCAGGGTCATCCAGCTGCCTCCCATCGTGGGCCGAGCGAAACCGAGCTCTCGGCGGACCAATGATGGTGGAAGACACCGGCTATCTAATCATTCCAGTGGTAGCTCAAACCGCAACGGTCATCATCGTGATGATTCCCGGAGGGAGCTGTCATCTTCACAGAGAGGGACGCAGATACAGCGCAGCTACAGCGACGGGTCAGACTGGGACGACAGGCGTGGAGCCAGAGGTTCATCAGGACGCAGACGAGTTTCGGTTTTGGATAGGTCTTGTCCACGTGTTCGCAGTAAAGGGGAGCTTCTGGAGGAGCTGGAGCACGCGACAAACCGCAAAGACAGGAGCTATTCGCCTTCTCCACGTAGAGGCTCCTGGAGTTCAGACGAGGAGGACAGTTATAGAAAACGGAAGAGATCTCAAGGGAGATTGTCTGAGAAACCACCAGCTTATTCTACCATTGATATTTTGCCTGGCCACAGCAGGAGGAGTGACTACTTCTCGGTAAGAATGTAGATTTAGGATTTGTTCATCACTAAGAAGCTGTGATTTATATACTGTGGTGCCAAAAAGGACACATTTAAAGAGAATCATTCACACAAAAATGAAAATCCTGTCATAATTTACACACTTACGTTATTCCAGTCCTGTATGATTTTCTTTATTCTGATAACACAAAAGAAGACATTTTGAAAAATGTCTCCGCTTGTTTGAATGTTATTGTATGAACAAAAACATATTCTTCAAAATACCATCTTTTTTGTTCCGTAGAAGAAAGTCATACAGGGTTGGAATGAAATGAAGGTGAATAAATGACCATTTTTATTTTTGTGTTTAAAACTATGCTTTGGGTTTGCTGAAATGGAGATTTGAACAAAAAAATAAACCGCATAGTATTTTTAAGTCATTTTTGATAAGTGTCTTCCAAATGAATAAAAATAAATGTAAATAATTATGGTTTGTCTCATCATAAAAATATATATAATTTTTTTATTTTTTTTTAACAGGATAAAAGCTCTCGCAGTGGCACGAGTGTTGTGATCTGAGTCACTGCCTTGTCCTTCATTTCTAACTTGATCTTTCATTACTCACCAGTCACCACCTACAAGTGAATGTCTTCTGGACTACTGTCATTGGGACTAATTGTGTACTTCAGCACAATAATTAAACGGTAACCGCAAATGGCCTGCAATAGACCCCTGGAAGATAGTGAATGCACTGTACATCTTTTTTACACTTTATTTTGTGTTTTAATTCTACTTTTAGATGTTAGATGTTTATCACTTAAATTTTTTGTTTTATATATGTAACTTTTCACTGTTTACACTGTACATTTTTAAATTATTAACCACAGCAAGGTTTCTGGTATTTGATCAGTACAATTTATAGATGACGTTAACATTGATGGCACTTCAGCTGAAGGTTTTACATAAAAGAGCCTCTTTGGTTCATCTAAGGTTCTCTGTTTACTTTTAGTTAACCTTTGTTTGGAGTAGTTTTAATGTTGATTTGGTTGTTGTCTTTGTCTTTTCACAGTGTTGTTATCCAAATACAATCATTGGGATGATTTAGACTTGTATTTGAGTATGTAGTATGAGTACATATCTATTGTTATTAGTTGCATTGCAAAAAAAGAGCAGCGCTCATGAAAAGCTACATAAATGGTAGTTTCCGAAACAAAAAAATCTTTGTATTTCTCATGTGCTGAGAATTTATGTAAACACTGCCTGCAATAAAGCAACTTTTTACAGTCTTTTAGACTAGAGATCTTACATTTTCCAGCATGTTTCATGATTTAATGCAGAAACGTGTACTTTTTGTCTGTAGATTAAATAATTATATAATTTCTTTCTAAAGCATATTCAAGCGTGGTAATTTCGTTCGACATGCGTGATTAAGTATCTGTTTTCATCACTCATATTTTAAATGCAAACGTTTGAATAAACAAAAACACTGGGAAGCGCCAGCGTCACAGGCCGATTGCGAGCCGCCAATAAAAAACTAATAATAACTAGATAAAAAAGTTCAAGACAAACTTTAAGTTGGCTTGAGAAAAGCCGGACCAGAAAGTTTGAAAATTTTTTAAAAGTTTAAGAAGTTTAAAAAAAGTTTTATGGTTTTCAGTCTGAAATAGTTTGAAGTTTAAAGTAGTTTTAAAAGCTTAAAGTTTGAATGTTTTGAAGGCAATACAGTCTGTCAGAGATAGATAGATAGATAGATAGATAGATAGATAGATAGTAAGAAAGGAGTCAGGTGATAGATAGATAGATAGATAGAAAGGGTCAGATGATAGATAGATAGATAGATAGAAGACCTAGGGGCGGTTGCTAAGGTACTCGGGGTGGTTGCGGTGCGGTTGCTAGGGTACTCTGGGCGGTTGCTAAGGCATTGCTATGTGGTTGCTAGGGTACTCGGGGTGGTTGCTAGGGTGTTGCTGGGGTGCCCGTGGTGGTTGCTAAGGTGTTGCTAGCATGTTTCTAGCATGATTAGCATGTTGCTAGCATCATTAGCAAGTGACTAGCATGATTAGCAAGTTACTAGCATGTTGCTAGCATGTTTCTAGCACGATTAACAAGTGACTAGCATGTCGCTAGCATGATTAACATGTGACTAGCATGTTGTTAGCATGATTAGCAAGTTACTAGCATGTAGCTAGCATGTTTCTAGCATGATTAGCAAGTGACTAGCGTGTTGCTAGCATCTTTAGCAAGTGACTAGCATGTAGCAAGCATGATTAGCAGGTTACTAGCATGTCGTTAGCATGTTTCTAGCACGATTAGCATGCTACTAGCATGTTGTTAGGATGATTAGCAAGTGACTAGCATGTTGCTAACATCATTAGCAAGTGACTAGCATGTCATTAGCATGATTACCAAGTTACTAACATGTCGCTAGCATGTTTCTAGCATGATTAGCATGCTACTAACATGTTGCACGCATGATTAAAATGTGACTAGCATTTTGTTAGTATGATTAGCAAGTTACTAGCATGTCGTTAGCATGTTTCTAGTATGATTAGCAAGTGACTAGCATGTTGCTAGCATCATTAGAAAGTGACTAGTATGTCGTTAGCATGATTAGCAAGTTACTAGCATTTTGCTAACATGATTAACATGCTACTTGCATGTTGTTTGTACGTTTCTAGCATGATTAGCATGTCGCTAGGATAGATAGATAGATAGATAGATAGATAGATAGATAGATAGAAAGAGATAGATAGATAGATAGATAGATAGATAGATGAGTTTGAATGGGTTAGAAATAGTACATAGAAAGGAAGTCTGATTGAGTCTAATGGGCTTCAGTGTGTTTAGATTTGAATTTTGACAGTTGGAGTTTGACGGAATGTTCAGATGAGCAGAGACTTTTCAATTCAAGTCTATGGGATTTTTATGATTTTTAATATTTAATTTGTATGAAAACCGTCTGTCTGTAGAGTTAAAGCTCTAGGAGGAGTAGCATTCAGAAATTTTAGTCTCAGAAAAAGAATATTATTATTATTAAGTTTAAGACGGATTTCAGTAAGTTGGCTTTCTCAAGCCAATTTAAGAAGAAGAGTCACATGCCTCCAAAATCTTCCGTTTGTTTGAAACGCCGTCATTCGCATCGCCTCATTCTATTGGCCACTTCTGCCCAAAAGGGGCGGGCCCAAGTCGAGAGCGTTGGGAAGCGAAATTGTCAACCTGGATCGTTTCTATCAGTCGATTACAACATCATCTACAGATAACGCGAGTCAGTGGAGACGGGCAGCAGCTCAGCGTTTGGATTAAACCTAGTGAAGCAGAAACTGCCGGTGGATTAGCTGTTCTCAGGTAATTACGCGGCTTTGCTTGTAAACAAATGTCTCATTACAGAACAATGACAATGCTAAACCTCTCCCTAATGTGCATTTGACCTGAAACACATTCTGTTGTTAAAATAAAGATGCGTAGCGAATACAGATCACAATACATAATACATTTGCGTTGTTTTTTTGTGTTCTAAAGGCCTTGTTTACAATTGGAGAGGACGAACTTGCTGAACTTGCAAAAGCTGTATTAGTAATTTTTTTTCTTTGTTGCACCATGACACCTCTTTATAATAAAACAATTATCATGATAACCACAGTTTATGCGCCAGTGACTGTAAAATCATATTGTTGGAAATCCCTGCTTAAGTTGGTACAGTAGCTGGACAAGTTAAAAACAGCCCGACCATCTGGTTTGTTGCTGGTCTAAGGTGGTCTACTGACTAGAAACCAGTCAACAAACCAGCATAAACTGGTATTTTGCCATGCATACCAGTATAGTGAGCTTTCAAAAAGAAGCTTCTCTGAACCTGAATGTTCTTATTTTGCAGGAATCATGAACTCTCTCTCGGGTAAGAGTGTGCTGGCGCTGTGCAGGGTTTTCTCCAGTCCCCTGTCTCTCCCTCCTGCTATCCTAGGGGCAGTGAGGGTCTGTCACTCAGGCGTGAACTCCAAGGGCACGGTGTTCACCAAAAAACGAGGCTATGATATCACCAGGAACCCCGACTTGAACAAAGTAAGCATCTTTATGGTTCAAACTCAGTGAACTTATGATCTACGTGACTAAGCAGCTATTAGATTGTCAGCAGCCGGTGCTTTGATGTGATTTGATAACGTTTAGTAATGCCAAAGTCCCCACAGATAAGAAAGTATGAAAGTGGCAGTGTGAGATCTTGAATCTAAAAGCAAAGACTTTGGCCCCTACCAAGCATTAAGAGGAGATGCTCTGAATATGCTTAGGTTTCTTAAAATCAATGCAGAGTTGCAGGATATGACACAGGGGTTTCGCTGAACACTTTTTGCTGGGTCATGAAAATGTTTCCATTTAAATGTTTCTTTGCAATCTGTATCCTGTTTGCAAAGACTTTCAGGCCAAGATGAGGACTGGGCATGATTGAGAAGTGTAGAACTTTAAAACCATGATGGATGGAAACTGTTAAGATGTAAACAGTGAGCGGAGAATCCAACAGGGGAGGGTGTCCATGCTTACTTCCCATTGGTCAGAAATAAATAGATCCAACATGTGATGCATCTACCCTAAGCTGGAATGTTGCCCGGTGCAGACCCAGTTGCAGGGTGGTAATTTGTATTTAAACCAGACTGTAGGAGGAGTGCACTTTTTTTTTTCATTTGCAGCTATCATGTGTTGTTAATGAAGTTATGGTGCTGTGTTAACAGGGCATGGCGTTCACCATGGAGGAGAGGTTACAGCTGGGTATCCATGGCCTGCTGCCTCCCTGTTTCCTCTCTCAGGATGTCCAAGTGCTTCGTGTTATGAAGAGCTACGAGACACGCAGTAACCCTCTCGACAAGTAACCAAACTTAATCTGAAACATTCTGTACATACTCTGTATGATCATAGCCAATGAAAAGCACAGTGACAATACTTTTCTTGGTCCTATTTCCTATTTATACTAAAAACATTGGGCCTCATTTACGAAACGAACGTACGACAGAAAATTGAGCGTACAGTCGTTTTAACGCAAAATTTGGAATTTATCAATATGGACGTGAGCGGTGGCTACGATCAAATCTCACGTCTGGTCTCAGCTCGTGTACGCAAGTTTTTGAGTTAGCTGAAGTTGCGCACAGCATCGTAAATACGGTGGAGAATTGTAGATTGACAGCATTTTGTTCATTTTTATATTCCTGACCATCAAATGAATCTCATTAATCGATCGTTAATCAGTAAAATTAGAATGTCTTTTTTCTTTTTTTTTTGTACAGGGCTTTAGCTTTATATGCGCGAATAGCAGCATAAACGACCATGAGGATATATTCAATCGTCGCATCATGCACCTGCAGCGCTTCTGTGAAAGGAGAAAAACAGAAATTAAGTTTATAAAAGGAATCAAATCAATAGGATCACACAAAATATATAATAGAATCACACAAACAACATTAGTTCTAGCGTTGCCTGACATTTCAGCCATTCATCATCAAACTAAAATGCAGTCCACGTTAGATTGATAAATTAGGCCCATTGTGTTTACATTATTAATTTCCATTATACATTTCCTATTTATACTAAAAAAAACATTCTGACTCTGCAGATACATATTGCTGATGACACTGCAGGACAGAAATGAGAAGCTTTTCTATCGTGTGTTAACCTCTGACATTGAAGAATTCATGCCTATAGTCTACACTCCTACTGTGGGCCTGGCCTGCCAACAGTATGGCCTTGCTTTCAGAAGACCAAGGTGAGGTATATACATACTCTGGACCTGGAAGGACTTGTTTAGCCAGATCTATTCTGAATCAAATGCTTTATAAACACTTAGACTAGTCCAACCAGTTTTTCTTAGCTGCATGGTGAACGTGCAGTATAAGTCCCATATGATTTTGACTTTTTTTTTCTTGTAGAGGGTTATTTATCACTATCCATGACAAGGGGCATATTGCCACCATGCTGAACTCATGGCCGGAGGAGGACATTAAGGTTTGTTTAGAGTGATAAAGTGTCATTCGGTGCCAGTAGATGGTTGTTTCATTGTATGTGCATTAATAGGCCATAGTGGTAACGGATGGAGAACGAATCCTGGGATTAGGAGACCTGGGCAGCTATGGAATGGGGATCCCAGTGGGCAAACTAGCTCTGTATACAGCATGTGGAGGAGTGCCACCTCAGCAGTGCCTGCCTGTGCTGCTGGATGTGGGCACTGATAATCAGGTAAAATTAGAATGGCATAAACCAGTGGTTCTCAAATCTGTCCTGGAGTACCCCCTGCCCTGCACATTTTGTATGTCTCCCTAGCTTCAAGAAAAACTACTGAATGTCTACCAAAAGATTTGATGTCATTAAATTTGTAAACTTCATTGCATACTGTAAATTATATTCCCTGTAATACCAATAAAAGTTATCACAAAAGAACGAAAGTTATCACAAATGGATGAATTTTGACTTTGCATAAGTTTTTAATAGTAAACGGTAGCAAATCTGTCACACTGTACTCTGTTCACTCACTATGTTTCATTCTTTCTTCCCAAACACCTCTTTTTCTTCAGATTGTGGACCATGCCTACAAACAGGGCATTGCCTCCTGGTACCCTGAACCCAAAGATAAAGAGGCCTTTGTTTTATCCCAAGTCTATAGCTCTGACTACGACTCCTTCACTCTGGATCCATACAGCTGGCCCAAGGATGCCATGAAAGTTCAGAACGTGTAGATTATTCATCCACAGCCCACTAAAAAGGATATGCTCATATCAGTCACATGCCTTATTTCTCAGTTCATAATCATCTGACAATATACACTCCAGCTCCAGGCCACCCAATCCTTAAACAGTAGCTGCTCCCACTGATTTGGCACGAGATGAGCTGTATCCGCTGAGGGCTAACAGCGATAAAAATGTGCAGTGTTCATTCAAGCTCAAATTGTCTTCAGAACAGTGGTTCAGTTCAAAAGGAAAAATGCAGCTACGTTTAAAGCAGTAACAAGCACTTTCCCAATTAACCAGGCAACTGAATTAGTGATCTTCTCCGGTTTATTAGTTCTAAGTTAGCATTCTGTAAGTAATTTCTTTTATCTCTAACTAGTTATCCACTCCAAATATTTAGCGTTCCTGGAAATGCAAATATCAATGTAGGGAGAAACTATTTTTGTACAGCGAAATAACTTGGACTGCCTGGGTCAAATGTTTGTATGAAAAGGGATTTTCATTAGGTAGGTAGGTAAAGTAGGTGACTGCAGTGTGAATTGACTCCTTTTGCAAGTTCAATTTGTTTTTTGTTTTTTACAAGTTGTCTATGCCAAAGTTTATCTAATTTTAAATGAATTATTGTCATGCATCAATGAATACTGGAAATTGTTAGCTTGAGTATATCAGTTTATTTAAGTGTCCACCTGAAAAGCAAGCTATATATGTGTTCATTGCAGCGTGTGGAATTGTTTTTAACATTTCTCCTCATTTAGAAATATGCTTTTGCTTATTAGTAACGCACAACTATGGAATTATATTTTCAGATATTCAAGGAGATTTTGAAGGGACAGTGACTTTTAAATAAACACTTAAAAAAATAAATGGGTTTTACGTTTATTTAATGAGAGTGAGCTGCTATCATGGCCTATAGTTTTTCTTTTCATGTATATGTATATACATGATCAGTTACTCTAATACTCAATTAATTTGTATCATTTTCATTGTTATCATTATCAATATTTACAAAAACAAAAAAATTCACATTTGTATCACAATAAACTAATCTTTGATATCATCATTTCTCATCTGACTGCACTACTGCATCAGTAAATATCAAGTTCCACCAAAAATATTAAAATAATTGATTTGGTGATATGCTGCAAGGCTTAAATCAGTGAGGTGAGTGATCACCTATTTTTGTTTCTCTTGTATGATATAATCTACTAATTTGAGAATATTTATTCTATTATCTATAATTGAATATAGAGTTTTGAATCTCATAATCTGTGGGCTTTTGTCTCATTAGTCAATTAAGAGGGATAACTGAGTAGCAGTCGCTTTTTGAGGGCGCTTTGTTGCACAGGAATCTGCGATGTGTCATTGAAACCCATTGAAATACAGTCAGTCACAACGAACCTATAGATTATTTTCAGGTGCTCAGGCAAGACTCAACAGTCAATAACAGAATCAACCTTGCATGACAAATTTCTAAATCTGAAATCCAGTGAAACAGACATTTAAATTGACTGAGTATTATTTTTACATTTAATGAGTATTGTATCTAGTGAATGAAGTTTTCTTGGGTTTGTCACAACACAGTACAGTAGTTTAAAGGGAATCCTACTGAATCCTTGACTGCTCAGGTGGCTGAAATAGGTTTAAAAGATGAGACTAAAGTGAGACAAGAGATGATCAAAAATGGAGTCAGCATAGACAGTTGCTAAAGGAACTTAAAGATCAAGATTTTTAGAAAACATTTTTTCATATTTTTATGTGGGTTGAGCAGTTAAAAGGGATTTTGACTGATAATATTGAGTGAGACACGAGTACAGGTGCGTCTATTCTCCCAATTGTGTAATCGAACGATACCATTTCTGAATTTTGGGACTGTCAAATAGGTGATGGCACAATCAAACAAATTGCCTATTAGAAATCTGTATGCTATTTGTGGACTAGTCTGCCCACGAACTTTGTAGGACAGATAGTTACAGGTGCATCTCAATAAATTAGAATGTCGTGGAAAAGTTCATTTATTTCAGTAATTCAAGTCAAATTGTGAAACTCATGTATTAAATAAATGCAATGCACACAGACTGAAGTAGTTTAAGTCTTTGGTTTTAATTGTGATGATTTTGGCTCACATTTAACAAAAACCCACCAATTCACTATCTCAACAAATTAGAATATGGTGACATGCCAATCAGCTAATCAACTCAAAACACCTGCAAAGGTTTCCTGAGCCTTCAAAATGGTCTCTCAGTTTGGTTCACTAGGCTACACAATCATGGGGAAGACTGCTGATCTGAAAGTTGTCCAGAAGACAATCATTGTCTCCCTTCACAAGGAGGGTAAGCCACAAACATTAATTGCCAAAGAAGCTGGCTGTTCACAGAGTGCTGTATCCAAGCATGTTAACATCTGACATGGACATATAGGCTGATACATTTTTGAGCGTGACCCACAATGACTAATCTTATGCAAAGGGGGTGTTCGCAAACACCCTTCTGAAACGTAAAATGTCAAATGGGACACATACGGTCTCGTGGACTTAACGGACAGGCAAACAAGTTGAACACTAAGGCCGCAAGACTGCGAGTGCACATGAAGGGTGCCATTTGGGACAGGGCCTTAGAGTGTAGTTGGACCTTCAAGTTCCACTCATTAGTCTAGTCAAGTCGTCTCATCACCTTTATTTATATAGCACTTTTAACAATACAGATTGTGCCAAAGCAGCTTTACAGTATCAAATATATTTGATAAATAGTGTGTCAATGTGTAAACATTGTCATGCATTCGTTGTATTCCCAATTGTAAAATAACCAACAAATGAATTGGGTAACACTTTAGAAAAATGGTCCGTTGTTAACAAGTAACTATGCAGGAAGTAATAGGTAGTACTACATTAACACTTAACTTAATACTATTAACCAGAGGCGGACAGTAACGAAGTACATTTACTTGAGTATTGTACTTAAGTACACTTTTTGTGCATCTGTACTTTACTTGAGTATTATTTTTTCTGGGAACTTATGACTTTAACTTCACTACATTTGAAAGACAAATATTGTGCTTTTTACTCTTACATTTCTATCAAGGTCCTCGAAGTAGAAAGTCGTTAAGTAGCAGCTTTGAAAGTCAGTGGGTGATTCTTCTTCTCTAAAATGTGACTTTTTTTCAGACAGTTTATCAGTAATCACTCTTGTAGGGCTACATAAAGTGATTTCTCAGCATTTTTTGAACACTGGCCAGTTGCAAATGTGATATTTACAACAATTCAATAACAGGAAGTTAATATTGTGGTATATATTAGACACAATATTGTCTGATTTTGCTCAATTGTGTAAGTGAAAATATTACCTATAAAGCC
>NW_015505412.1:1941526-1942492 GCF_001515645.1 Sinocyclocheilus grahami
AACTTAGGTGGTGAACCCAGCTCTTACCGGCCAATTGCTCTTACGTTTATGTGAGATTATGCTATAGTACGAAGGGTTACTGATAGATTAGTATATATTTTGGAGAAACAGGAGTACTTTACTCCTTATCAAAGCGGTTTTAGAATTGGTAGATCCACAATGGATTCTGTTTTATTATTGGATTTAGATATTAAAAGAGCTTTAGCTAATAAAGTTGAGGTATATTTATAAACAGCTACAGCAGGCAATTAATACAGCAGAGACTTAAGCAGAGGAATGGGGTTTTAAAGTATCAGTCTCAAAATCTAAATATGTAATATTTGATTTTAAAAGGGAAAAACCAGAACAGGGATTAAAGATATATAATACACCCATTGAAAGGGTTAAATCATTTAAATTCTTGGGAGTTTGGTTTGAGGAGAGAATGTCATGGAGGGTATACAGCGGTGTGAAAAAGTTTTTGCCCCCTTCCTGTTTTTTTAATTGTTTGCATATTTGTCACACTTAAAAGATTCAGATCATCAAACAAAATTGTATATTACACAAAGATAACCTGAGTAAATACAAACTGCAGTTTTCAAATTATGATTTCATTTATTAAGGGAAAAAAGCTGTCCAAACCTGCCTGGCACTACATGAAAAAGTAATTGCCCCCTAAATATAATAACTGGTTGTGCCACCCTTTGCAGCAACAACTGCAATCAAGCATTTGCGATAAATGGCAATGAGTCTTTCACATGAATTTTGGCCTACTCTTCTTTGCAGAATTGTTTTCATTCAGCCGCATTGGAGGGTTTTTGAGCATGAATGGACTGTTTAAGGTCATGCCACAGCATCTCAATCGGATTTAAGTCTGGACTTTGATTTGGGCACTCCAAAACCTTAATTTTGTTTTTCTTGAGCCATTCAAAGGTGGACTTGCTGGTGTGTTTTGGATCATTGTCCTGCTGCATAAACCAAGTGCGC
>NW_015505412.1:1942514-1987588 GCF_001515645.1 Sinocyclocheilus grahami
TGGTTCGCTGGAGTCCCAAAGCCTTAGAAATGGCTTCATAACCCTTTCCAGACTGATACATGTCAACTACTTTGTTTCACATCTGTTCTTGAATTTCTTTAGATCACGGTATGATGTGTTGCTCTTTAAGCATGCTTATCTTTGTCAGACAGGTTCTATTTAAGTGATTTCTTGATTAAACAGGTCTGGCAGTAATCAGGCCTGTGTGTGGCTAGTGAAATTTAACTCCGCTTTCTAAAATAATGTGGTTAATCACAGTTCTTTCATGATTTAAGAGGAGGGGCAATTCATTTTTCACGTAGGGCCAGGTAGGTTTGGACAGCTTTTTTCCCTTAATAAATGAAATTATAATTTCAAAACTGCATTTTGTATTTACTTGCATTATCTTTGTGTAATATTAAAATTAGTTTGATGATCTGAATCTTTTAAGTGTGACAAATATTAAAATTTTTTTTAAAACATTTTCACGGCACTGTATATAGATCAAATAGTTAATAGATGTGAGAAAGTTATTAATATTTTAAGATGCCTAGTTGGAAAGAGACTGGGGTGGGGATAGAGATACATTAATGATGATTTACAGGGGAATCATCAGATCCAACATCGACTATGGATGTATGGCATATGGGTCAGCAGCGCCATCTGTTTTAAAGAAATTGGAGGTTATTCAAACTAAGGCTTTAAGAATTTGTAGTGGGGCCATGAGAACAACACCAATCAATGCACTTTTAGTTGAAATGGAGGAGACTACTTTAGAGTTAAGGAGGATTAAGCTGTCTCTGAACTATTGGTCTAAGCTCCGAAGTTTTAATTGCAAAAATCCAGACAGAAGTTTATTAGAGGAACACTGGGTGTTTCAGAGAAGGGGTGGAAGGGATAGAAAGGGGAGCATGAAGAGAGCTCAAGAAATGGGTATGAAAGTCTACGTAATAGGACCAGCAGTGTGTTGGTCTCCAGTCCCATGGTTTCTGCCAGAGCCTACAGTTGATTTTTCAGTGTTAGATCAAGTTAAGGAAGTTAATGGTGATCCTGTAGCCATGGTTTATGAACATTTAAAAGGGAATGAGTCAGGCTGTGTGCAGATATATTCTGATGGCTCTATGAATCCACTCGATGGAAAAGCAGCAATAGGGATAAGTATCCCTCAGTTATGTATTAAACAAGGTTTTCGATTGCCAGATAACATGTCAGTCTTTTCTACGGAATTAGTAGCAATTTTGTGGGCCCTTGGGTGGGTGAAGGGACAAAGACCTGGAAGAAATGTTTTATGTTCAGATTCCACTGCAGCACTAATGGCAATTAAGGGTAGGAAGAGTGAGGCCAGACCAGATTTAATAATTGAAATTCTGGTTGCACTAAATCGGGTGATAAAAGTGGGAAATATAGTGGGATTTTTGTGGGTTCCAGCACATGTAGGGATTCAGGGGAATGAAGTGGCTGATGAGATGGCAAAAAAAGCTACACACAAGAGTGAAGTTGATTTGAAAGTAATGTATGGAAGAGTTGAGTGCAAGAGTATCATACAGCAAAAAAATAAAGCAAATATGGCAGAAAGAATGGGAAGAAGGAAATAAATGTAGACATTATTTTTCAATTCAGCCTACATTAATGCACACATCATTCACAAGATTAGAGAGGAGGGATAGTGTGGTAATCACTAGATTAAGACTGGGGCATTGTGCACTGAATTATGGGCTGGCAAGGGATGGCAAGCATCCAGACGGCAGATGTTTGTGTGGAGAATTAGAAACCGTGAAGCATGTAGTAATGGAGTGTGAAATTCTTCGTGCTGCAAGAAACCGCATGTTTTCTGATCTGTTGGAATCCGGAGTCTCATCTTAATATGAAGCAACAAGGTTGTTATAAGTTTTTTACTCCACACTGGTCTTTATTTGAGAATTTAATCTATGAGATGGAGTTCTTCAGATGAACGGAGGAGGGCAGCAATACGCCTTTGAAGCGTCTATGCTGCCGCAAATCTCACAAGAAGAAGAAGATGGGGAATGGTTAAGAATATTCTGCTCAAACCGTCAAATTTATGTAATCAGAGAAGGAATGCCATTCAAGAGCAGAAGCAAATGTTCAGATTTTTGATTAAAGTTTGCCAAGATAAAGATTTTTTCAATGGATTAATTTTAAGTACATTTTGATTTTATGCGGACTTAAAATCAAACACTAATGTCTATGTTCATATAGACTTTTACATTGAAACTATTCTTTAATATCACCGAACAACACGTTTAGTAGGCCTATCTTTGGCCTTTACAGTAAATAAAAAAATAATCTGCGGATTGGCATACACATTATTTATTTAGATTTTTACATTGAACCTACATTCTATTAAAATGATCGAACAACACTTGAAAACTTGGCCTTTACTGTAAAGTAAAGAATAAATCCCAGCACCAACAATTCATCTGTGCATTGGCGTGTGCATGCTTGCAAATCAAAAAAGGTCTCACATTTGGAATCTTTACTAACTCATTGTAATGCGAGGCTAGTGTTAAAACCACGTGAGCATCCTTTTCTGTAGATGCAACGTAACCATTTTTGTAAACGGAACGGAACAAAAAAAGCGATATTTTAATAAATAATTTATTATTATTTCATATTGAAGCCCGATATGTGATCACGTGAAATCATCATGATCTGTTTTCTGTTTTTTTCCTCCTGTTTTTACATCTGGGGCTGAAACAAGGATGCGTGCTTCAGTGTTTGATATTTGCAAACGCAGCGCGACGTGGTTGTCCTCTAATCTAGCCAGTTTCTGTCTGCTTGAATGACTCGGTTGTTTGGTTATTTCTTAGACTGGCTGTTGTTGGACATGATGCTGGCGTCATGAAGAATAACAACAAGGCAGTCGGCAGCAGCAGCAGCAGCAGCACGTCGGGACTGGAGCAGCAGCAGCAGCAGCACGTCGGGACTGGAGCAGCAGCAGCACAGAAGGTGAGGGAATGATGCTACATTTTTTCGAGATTATACAAATACACGAGTTACATTTTCAGTCTTGCGTCATTGTGTACATGCCGCGGCATCTAAACGGCATCCGATGTGGTCTTACACCAAAATAAAGTTGACTCGACGTTTTGCGTTTCGGCCACTAAAACATAAATTGTTTGACAGAGATAAAATGGGTATGTTTTCGAAATGCGCTAGAATGTATAAGGACACATATGCTAGTATTCCGCCTTGATATATTGCAACGCATGATGCTAGGTGCTGCACAGTGGATGAAGCAAGACAGAGACCGTCTACAAAGTAGCCTTAATTGTTTATATGTATATATATATATATATAACTTATGGTGTGTATGCAATGTATGTGTGTGTGTGTGCGTGTGTGTCTCTACAATACAGTGTTTCCCACAGATTTTGTGACAGTGGGGGGTGGAATTGTACCTGGATTTTAAAGTGTCTCAGTTTTCATTACTTATAGTACAAATAATATACTACTATTACTACTACTACTTAGTGTTATGTGGGACACTGACTAACGTGGAACATTAAGCTTCAGTGCGTTCATCTCTTCTTCTTTTACAACATGAAAGTGAACATGATTATTGTTGAATTCAAGCAGGGGTGTCAAATTATTGAAATCACTTGACTTTCTGGAAATTATGTCAGAAATGTGGCCGTGAAACCATAAAACAGTAAGTACCTCTTGTAAAGTTCACTCAAAGGTCACAAGTACTTGATAATCTTAGTATTTTTACATATGATGGTAAAATTATTGAAAGAGTACCTTCTTACAAGTACTTGGGCATTTGGAATGATGATAACCTTTTGTTCAATGTACATATTGCTAATCTAATCAGGAAGCTCAAACTAAAGCTTGGCTTTTATTTTAGAAATAAATCTAATTTTACTTTTAATGCCAAAAAGAAACTTGTAGAAGCTACCTTCCTAACTATGCTTGATTATGGTGATATATTATACATGCATGCAGCTTTCTCTATCTTAACAAGCCTTGATTCGGTATACTATGCTTCACTACGTTTTATTACAAATGCAAAATCCCGTACTCATCATTGCATTCTTTATGAGATGGTGGGTTGGACATCATTAGCTATATGTAGAAAACAGCATTGGCACATTTTTATCTATAAAGCAATTTTAGGTAAAGTTCAAGCTTATTTCTGCACTCTTCTTTGTCTTTGTTCTGGCAATTACCAGCTACGCTCTTCCAAGTGTTTGCTGTTTAACGTACCTCGAGTTTGTACAGAACTGGGGAAAACTGCATTTTTTTATATTATGCACCCTGGGCATGGAATAATTTACAAAAAGATCTAAAACTAGATACATTTGTGTCTATTGGTGAATTGAAAGGCATCATAAAGAGAGGGGTATTGGAAGCTTGTGATTGTTTTTGTTGAGAGGATGTTTAAATATTGTTGTAATGTGTACGTCTTGTATTTTAAAATTGTCTTACTGTATGGCTGCTACCTTGGCCAGGTCTCTCGGAAAAAGTGATTTTAAATTTCAACTTCTTGGTTAAATAAAGGTAAAATAAAAAAGGCTGCATGGCTCAAAGGTCAGTGACATAGGATTTAGACAAAATTAATGTTAAGGATATAAATCTGTTATAAATAAAACAATATTCTAAATTGTTATCAAATTATATTAGTGATGTATTTGTACAACAAATTTTGCAATAATATTGTTAAAATGTGTTAAGAATACTTTCCATTTGAAGCGATCTATGTTGTCCCACTTTAGAAAAGGATGTTTCAAAAGTGAGACAGCACGTTTTGACTGATGTGGGATAGTCAAATATTCTGTTATTCAGTTGATAAAATGTGCAAAATATTTTGTTTAGCTGCCTGTCATGTGACCTTAAACCAACATCAGAGAACCATTAACATGCAAATGTGTTACTTATTAACTTACTTCCTTAAAACCTCAGGGTGTACTTCAAGTAAATATATGTTCAGCTGACAAAAAAGTTGGGGAATAACATGAATTTGTGAATTTTAGTGTGTTTGAAATACAAAAGCCTTCCAAAGATATAGTAATACCATACTCACTGTGATAATTCAAATAAAATTGAAATGATTTTTGTAAATCCAGTAGTCAAATGCTCGATTTTCTGTGTAATTATAGCCACCTGACTAGTGACTGGTCTTTGTGTGAATGTCCACAGAACAGGAAGACTTTCTGAATATATATTAGGTAGACTATTTTCGAAAGGAAAAAAAAAAAAGAAAAACAAATAAAGGAGAATCGATAAATTATAAATAATATAGGCTATTGCTATTATGTGAATAGGAAGTAATCAAAAAAGTAACTGTAGTCTGTGTTCAAGTTCAAACGGGAAATAAAAATGTATTTCTATCTATTATTCACCCAATAGCCTAAGAAAGTGAGTACAATTCTGCACAAAAATGTAGCGCAATAAAATGATATATAATAAAACGCAGTAGAATAATGCAGCTGCGCAATGTCGAATTTCGTGATTGGCCATAATACCTGCACGTTGTAGCCAATGGGCGTGCTTCTCTATTAGTGAGCGCGAGCCCTCACAGAACCGCTCATCAGAGCCGACCGCTTCAGGTAAATAAATTAACTAGGATGAACTTGAAATTTTGGATGCAAACCTGAACAGATGTGATAACAGAAAATTTGATATAGATAATGCTGTGTTTGTATCTGAAATGATCCAGGTTTTCGGATTTAATGTAAACTCTTGTTGCATTCAAATTAAGCGGGATAAATCCGTCACCGTAGGGCTCTTGGGAGTGGACACAATCGTGGCCGCCATATTGAAGGGTCGTAGCAACCCGATATGCTCAAAACTCTGGCCCCTTCAAAGGGCCCTTCGGAATGAAGGATTTCGAATTGTATAACTGATGGACATTTGGCTCCTATAATTTTTTGAGCTGGTTTAATTGTACGACGATGGCGCGTCCTTAGCTTGGCAATATGACGCAGACGTGTGTTTCAAGGAACATTTTTTTGGTCCCCTACACCCTTCGTCCCTTTGAAGCTCTCATTTTGTAGAGTAAACCCTTCGAATGGAATAGGGATGGAGCAGCTTCTGTCTGATAATGATGTCTATTCGGATAGTGCATTACTATCCGAATGATTTAGATTTTTTAGAATGCCCATTAGCTTAATTTCAATCCACCGGTTAACTTTTCCAACACTGTGTATACTGCATAAAATATTGGACTATTTTAACAATAGCTGCAGTAGTCACAGCAAAGGGCTGAATGAAAATTTAAATTCAACTCTCTGACACTAGATGAACAGAAATAGAACTGGGTCATTCTGTGTCAAATAAACCAAATTTCAGAAACTTCCCCAGCTCAAATTTTTTAATTTATCATTGTTTTTTTTTCTGAAGAAAGATTAACATATTATTCCTGCTGTGGAATATCACCTCATTGGAAGTGAGTAAAAGTCAAGTCACCTTTATTTTTATAGTGCTTTACAATATAGATGTTGTTACAGCAGCTTTAGAGTGATAAACAGGAAAATGACAGAATGAGTTACGGAAACTCATAGGACTGCTTGATAAATCATGTTTTAATTGTAATCACGATTTCTGCTTCTCTCAATTTATTAAGCAAAATCATCTTCAGTTGTTGCCCGCTGGTTATTTATATTGAAAACCGTTTCATTTTCATTTTGCATTTGCATCATCTTGTAGTGGTAGCAAGTATCCACAAGCTTTCATGGTTGCGGTTGCCAGATGTCAAGTGCTTTAAATGGACACATTTTCTAATAGCTCAAATTTTTTAATTTATCATTGTTTTTTTTTCTGAAGAAAGATTAACATATAGTGTTGAAAGCCAAAACAATTAAATGGTATTGATGTATATTTACTGAGTAATCCACTGGTTTGTAGAGGGGGGTCAAAATGACCATTTTCACCTGCGATTCGGAGCCAGATTACAGGGGGTAAAAATGATTTTAATTTAATTTGTAATTAGTGGTCTACCGATATTGGTTTTTTGACAGCCGATGCCGATATATTGGATAGCAGGGTGGCCGATATAATTGTATTTATTTTAATTAATATTTAAGAAATTTGAAATCATTTGAAAATGGATAAAAAAAATATTTATAAAATAAACATATTTATACTTTAGATGACAAAGTATTTTTCACAAATAAATAAATATTTAATAAAAATATAATTAAAAAGGACACTGTAACCAACAGGGCACTCAGTATTCTGGGAAGTTTGTGTGCATTGGGAATCATATTTTTAAAAATAAAGCCAAGGTAACACTCATTTTACATACAGCACACAGTGAAATTGACATGAATATGACAGTGCAAATGCATAAAGCGCAGCATAATTTGAAATCACGAATTTAATGTTTAAAGCATTCAATTTGCACGGACCGAAAGTCACGCAGAGAACACGCGATCATGCAGGTCACATGCACACTTCACAAGATCTAACAACTGGATTCGACTAAGATTGCAAGGTTTGTGAAATTAAATGTTCATTAGACATTCAAAGATTTGTTTAAATGATGTAAATGCGTATTTGCTGAATGCTGACGGCAAACAAGAAAGTATTATAATGTTTGCCTTTCTATTACTAATAATGTAAAAGCAATCGTTATAATACTTTTTGTATACATTTTAATTATTTTGTTTAACCGTTCTGTCTGATTATTAGACAGACTTCTATCTGTATTTAGACAGAACTGTTAACGACGACAGCGAACAAGAGGGGAGAATGTGAGCGCTGTGTGCTCAGGCGCTGCCGCTCTCAGCGCTGTCAAAATCAAACTCCCACCTCGAACGCATCGGTCAAACAGAAAAAAGCATAATTTGAAATCACGAATTTAATGTTTAAAGCATTCAATTTGCACGGACCGAAAGTCACGCAGAGAACACGCGATCATGCAGGTCACATGCACACTTCACAAGATCTAACAACTGGATTCGACTAAGATTGCAAGGTTTGTGAAATTAAATGTTCATTAGACATTCAAAGATTTGTTTAAATGATGTAAATGCGTATTTGCTGAATGCTGACGGCAAACAAGAAAGTATTATAATGTTTGCCTTTCTATTACTAATAATGTAAAAGCAATCGTTATAATACTTTTTGTATACATTTTAATTATTTTGTTTAACCGTTCTGTCTGATTATTAGACAGACTTCTATCTGTATTTAGACAGAACTGTTAACGACGACAGCGAACAAGAGGGGAGAATGTGAGCGCTGTGTGCTCAGGCGCTGCCGCTCTCAGCGCTGTCAAAATCAAACTCCCACCTCGAACGCATCGGTCAAACAGAAAAACTTATCGGCCGATGCCGATATTTGAAAAATGCCAAATATCGGCTGATATATCGGCCTTGGCGATATATCAGTCCACCACTATTTGTAATTATGTTTAAATGGGAGCCTGATTTGACGAAGTCATCATAAATGTATTTGAATACTGCTATTTACATGCTATTTTGGTCTGATCTATTTGATTAGCATGCAATAATGGCCAGCCATGATCTGCTGTAGTTCTGGAGAGGAGGATGACAGAGAGAGGAAACCATGGAGAAATACCTTCCCAAATATGTCCCATTCTTCACTCTGCTGGCTCTGTCAGGACTCTTATTCCTGCTGTGGAATATCACCTCATTGGAAGTGAGTAAAAGTCAAGTCACCTTTATTTTTATAGTGCTTTACAATATAGATGTTGTTACAGCAGCTTTAGAGTGATAAACAGGAAAATGACAGAATGAGTTACGGAAACTCATAGGACTGCTTGATAAATCATGTTTTAATTGTAATCACGATTTCTGCTTCTCTCAATTTATTAAGCAAAATCATCTTCAGTTGTTGCCCGCTGGTTATTTATATTGAAAACCGTTTCATTTTCATTTTGCATTTGCATCATCTTGTAGTGGTAGCAAGTATCCACAAGCTTTCATGGTTGCGGTTGCCAGATGTCAAGTGCTTTAAATGGACACATTTTCTAATAAAAAAAAGTCCTATCTTTTGTTTTGGATTGTTATAAAGTTTTGTGGATGCACTAAACAGTACAGCCATGGCCAGTCATGATCCACTAAAGTATTGTTCTAGTTAGTGAACAATCAATGGGTAATCCATCTTATTTGCAATGTGGAAGTAAGTAGTTCACATTTTTATTATTTGTGCAAGACTTACTTTTCATTTTTATGATAGCTAACTACCTTGAGGAAGATAATACTACAGTGAAGTGGTGTATGGTCACAAAACAACAGGTTGTAGGTAATATAATTTGTTAGTTTGTGGATGTAAATATAGAATGATTTTCTAATTATTAGATTTAGCACACAGCAGATCATTCACCTATTGCCATGTTACAATTTTGCTTGTGAAAAAACACATGAGGTTCTTACTGTAAGAATAAGGTTACTTTTAAAGTCAGGGTACAAAGCATGTTTTGTAATATTTTAATATTTCATGATCATGCACTTGTTTTCAAAGGTTATTGTAATAAGCCAACACTTATCTTGCCCTCTGAACTCTGGAAACCTTCTCATGCTTCTCTGTAATGAAATTTCACATTAAAGCTTCTGTGTTTTGTCTTCTGCAGAGCTGGAACTGTCAGAGAGTATCTACCTTCTATCAGCTTCAGAACAGCATCCAGTCAGTCTTAAAGACCTCTGAATTTTTTCTACCGGTGGAGTTTAACTACTCCTTCTGTGCCCACCTCGGCCAGGAGCCCAATGCAGAGGAAGCCAGGGAGGAGAGCTATCTTCTCAAATCCATTGCCTGGCCAGAGCCGTTGGTCCTGGGACTGCCGTTACGTCAAAGTAGCGATCCTGCACAGAGCTATTATATGATCCAAGACCCTGGAGATCTGCAGGTGGGTGGGCAACTGGTAGTGAAAGTGCAGATGCACAATTTTTTGGGTCAGCCCAAAAAACACGGAGGAGACTTTCTAGTTGCGCGACTTCACACGCCAGAACTGGTGGCAGGTGTGGCTGGCCAGGTACACGACCACAACAATGGAAACTACACAGTATTTTTCCCGCTTCTTTGGGCAGGTGTTGCCCAGGTGGAACTGACAATGATTCACCCCAGTGAAGCTGTGATGGTCCTCAGGCGATTGAGAGAGGAACAATCAGACCGAGTGTTCTTCAAAAGCCTCTTCCGTTCAGGGTACCTCTCTGAGACAACTCTGTGTAATTTGTGTTTGCCGCACAAACAGCAGCCGCTTTGCAACTACACAGACCCCCAGACTGGAGAACCCTGGTTCTGTTATAAGCCCAAGATGTTGGACTGTGATACACGGATTAACCACTCAAAAGGGGGGTATAAGAAACACCTTCTCACTGTTTATGAGTCACAGTTCTTCCAAAGGTGAGTCTGCATTAGAGTAGTGGTTGAGCGATATATTTATTTCTGTTGGCCGATGCCAACATCTACTGTGCATAGAATGCAGATTATATATATTATAAATATTTCAGTTTAATGATGAACATAGAATTTTTTCTACTTTCCTCATGAATGACACTTTAATTTTGTTTTGTTCTAGTGGAGTAAATATCAAAATTCCAATACATTCCGCAGGGGTGGACAATGTGACTGTTCAACCTGCTAAAGGTATTGTGGCACATGTAATATTATATTATTTACACTGCCGTTCAAAAGTTTGGGGTTGGTAAGATTTTTTGAAAGTTTTTGAAGGAAATCTCTCTCCAAAGCTGCATTGTTTTGATTAAAAACACAGTTCAGTTAAGAACACTCTGGCAATAGAACATAAAGATTGATTTGTTGCTGATTCATAACAGTTGTCTTTGGCTGTATATGGGGTTTCGGCTTTGCAATAAATTAGCCTGAAATTTACCTCCTACGGTACCATCAGCTTGACATTAATACAATAACTGTGGCTGTCCATGTTACACAAGAAGTTAGCTATTAATAGAAAATGATTTATGAGGATGATGCAGTTAATAGAGACAGTGACTATTATGTTTGAGGACTGCTTGCATGGCTTGTCATGATATAGTGATCTGAAATTGAGAGAGTTAAATATTGAACAGCAAGGGCACAGAATATACAATATGTGGAAGAAATAATACTGATGTCAAAAGAATGGGGATATGCCTGAGCTAACATTTGCAGTTGATTGAAAGGGCTTTATTTTATGATAACAACCAGCTGGATGTACATTATCCCACTTATTACACGGCTGCTTGCCACAAAAGTAAATAATTAGATCCATTGATCAGCAACAGTGGAGTGATACATTTCAGAGAGCTGTGTAATAATGTGCAATATTATTACAATTTAAAATGTTTTCTTTTTTAGTATATTTTTAAATGTAACTTAATCCTATAACGGCAAAGCTGAATTTTCAGCAGCCATTACTCCAGTCTTCAGTGTAACATGATCCTTTAGAAATCATTCCAATATGCTGATTTGCTGCTCAAGAAACATTTTATATTATAATAAGTGTTGACAATGTTGTGCTGCCTAATATTTTTGTGGAAACCATGATACACTTTTGTAACAATTTAAATGTGTTTATTTGTTAGTGTGATCAGTTTAATGCCTACTTGCTGAACAAAAGTGTTAAATGGTTAGTTCACTCAAAAAAAATTAAAATTCTGTCATTACTCACCCTCATGTATTTCCAAACCCGTAAGACCTTCGTTTGTCTTTGGAACAGAAATTAAGATATTTATGAAATCCAAGAGCTTTCTGACCCTGTATAGACAGCAACTATAAAAAAATATAAAAAATAAAGTTGTTAGTTTTGTTTTCTTTGCTCACAAAAAGTATTCTCGTAGCTTCATAAAATTACGGTTGAACCACTGATGTCACATGGACTGTTTTAACAATGTCCTTACTATCTTTCTTGGCCTTGAATGTGGAAGTTGTGTTGCTGTCTATTCAGGGTCAGAAAGCTCTTGGATTTCATAAATATCTTAGGCCCCGTCCACACGGAGACGCGATTAGCTGTATACGCATACGTTTTGTACCGTATAGGCATTTCGTCCACTCTGATCCGGCGTTTTGGGAGAGTGAAACCAATATTTTTTGAAACCGGGTCTCAGAGTGGATAAATCTGAAAACGCTGGCCTTGCGTTTTCATGTGGACAGCGAATCCATATATTTTCTGAAACGATGACGTCATCAGCCTACGTCTCGCCCCTAGTCAGACACCGCTATGTCACGTAACAGCAACAAAAACATGAACAAACACTGATTGTCTTTTTATTAACTAACATTAACACAGATTAATAAATGTATTGTTCCTTGTTCGTTTGTATACCGCACGCAAGGTTTATGCATAGTCCAAGTCTCCTTTTCTGTTTTTAGTGTATCTCTGTGGTAGAATTACAGCGCCACATTCTGGTCTGGCATGTATACTACATCGTTTTGTGTCGGTTTTGTGGTTTCGTGTGGACGCACATATTTCTTGAGACAAGGAAAAAAAAAGATTGGATAGGGAAAGCTCTGGCTTCGTGTAGACGTAGCCTTAATTTGTGTTCTGAAGATGAGCGAAGGTCTTGCGAGTTTGGAACGACATGAAGGTGAATGACAGAATTTACTAAACTATCCCTTTAACTTATTATTATTATTTTTTTTATAACTTACTGACCCCAAACTTTTGAAAGGTGGTATCATTTTAAATATACAAGAACAGTATTAACAGATTTAAATTCTAAGTTCTCATCAGCATTTTTTCTTTCTTTCTCTCATCATTATCATTTTTTCTTCTGTTTCCTCTTTCCTTTCAGTACAAACCAAAGGAATGCACCTTGAATTCACTCCTTCCGGGTACTACTACCAGGGATCATGGAGACCTTTGAAGGGTGTCGTCATGCGTCAGTTTAATGGCTCTTTAGTCATAACACAGTGTCTTCAAGGGAAAATGGTGTACATGTATGGAGACTCCACTGTGCGACAGTGGTATGAGTATCTCATTGCCCATGTTCCAGGTCAGTAATATTTTTGAAACTATTTTTAAACTTGCTGTATTGATTTGTAGTCATTTTTGTTGGCTTTGACCACATCTCCAACAGTTTTTCAGCCAACCCAATGTCAAAAAAGCAAAGCATGAAAAAAATAACAATATATAGTATACAGTCATATTGAATAGCTTCCATAAAAAGTACAATGTGAATGTAGCCTGAGACAACTGAAGTACAGATATTTATTTTTTTATATATATATCTTCATGCCAATTAAGTATTTTACACATTTTATTCCTGAGTGGGCATGAATCTATTGTCTTATCTACATCTCACCCTCTGTTTTATCTCACAATACAGAGCTTAAGGAATTCAATTTTCATAGCCCAAAGAATGTTGGCCCATACATGGCAGTGGACAGCAATCGCAACATATTATTGAGATACCGCTGCCACGGGCCACCGATCCGCTTCACGTCCGTGTCCTCAGCTGAAATGCACTACATCTCAAATGAGCTGGATGGCTTACGAGGGGGCTCGGACACGGTGGTCGTGATTAGTATCTGGTCGCATTTCAGCACTTTCCCAGTGCAAGTGTACATACGGCGTCTACGCCACATCCGCAGGGCGGTGATCCGACTGCTGAACCGAGAACCGGCGACTTTGGTGCTGATCCGCACAGCCAACCTCCAGAAACTGGACCCCGAGTCCAGCTTGTTCAACAGCGACTGGTTCTCCCAACAGCTTGATGCAGTGCTCCGAGCCATGTTTAAAGGTCTGAACGTCCGGCTGGTGGACGCCTGGGAGATGACACTCGCCCACTATCACCCTCATCAGCTACACCCTCCATCTGACATTATATCAAACATGGTTAACTTCATCCTATCACACATCTGTCCAGTGAGGAGAAAGAGAAGGCGGGGCTAAACTTCTCAAGCCTAGAGTTAATCTTCCATACCTCTGTCTTTGGGATCAGCTCTTTTGCTATCTATTCAGCTATTATTTGCTGTCTGTTTGGCTTGCAAATGTTTATAATGATTTTGCTGGCCGTATTAAAATGCAAAAGCATCATAACAGTTAATGTAGCCCTTTATACTTTTAATGGCAATATCCTGAGGTATGGAGAATCTTTTTTTTTTTTCTAGAACAAGTTTAACATTTTCCTAAAGAGAATAGATAATTCCCCCATAAAACATTTATAATAATGGAGCACTTATCATTATTGGTTTTACATTGGACTCTGGCAGACCACTTAATCGTGAATGAAATTCAGATTTCAGTAGTGTGCTTTTTCACCAAGTCCAGTGGCAACGAATGGATGAGGTTCTGTCAATTATTTGTGAAATGATTCTCAAATAATTTCAGCATATTTACATAGTCAGCAGGCGAAAACTAATCAAACGTATTTGCTTGTACTCCAGTCAGGGATTTGAGTAGAGATAGTTCAAACAAAAATGAAAATCCTGTCATCAATTACTCACCCTCACTTTGTTCCAAACCTGTATGACATTCTTTATTCTGCAAAAAAAACAAAACAAACAAACAAAAAAATACATTTTTAAATAATCTTCTTGTGTGTTCCACAGGAGAAAAAAAGTCATATTGGGTTGGAATGAGGGGGTTCATTTTTGGATAAACTATGAATGAACTAAAATTGAAGCCATCAACCTCAAGGCTGCAACTGTATGAAAAAGGAAAGATTAAATTATTTATGTATAAAACCGTTTGTAAAATAAAAATAGAGAATTACAGAAGAATATAGGGCTGCACGATTGTGACAAGAATCATAATTGTCGATTATTCCTTTGAAATTGTAATTGCGATTATTAATTTACGATTAAATGAATGATGTTTACACCTTTGTTTGAAGCAACTGCATGCCGTATTTTTATATGAAAATAAACAAGCTAAAAACACTAACTGAAAAACTTTTATTGCTTTTCTATAGTATTATGCCTCAAATGTCAACTATACATCGGATTGGTTTCTCTTTAAATAAAAAGGTAAAAATATGCATGGTATTATAATGTTATACTAAAATTAAAACAATGGAAAACCCCTTAAGATAACACGTAGAAAGAAAAAAACGCATCTTAAGCACGCAGAATAACATAAGTGGACTTTGAACGATTAAATGCTGCTTTGAACGATTATGTAATTGTGGCATCCGTAATTGTAATTGCGATTAGAAATTCGATTAATTGTGCAGCCCTATTACTATTACAGAAGTTATATGAGAGTATTATGAACTATGAGTGCAAGCACAACTATTTCTGTGCCTTGGTAAACAGGGATTGTGTTAGCTGGTTATTATCTGTATCTGTCCAGCTGATATGTTGGCCAAGTCTAGTCACGTGACAGAAGTATAAAGAGTCTTTGGAAATAAGGGGCACCAGTGTCATCCAGAGATATGAATTATACTTAGTCACTTATTTAAATATACATTTGACCATTTTGTTACAGCATGATTATTGATTTTAGTATTCATTTAGTCTTTTATACCCTTGATTAGTTTGAATATAATTTCTCCAATTCTGCATTTACCTCTGAAAGATCTGAAAATGTATATATTTTATTAATTCCATATGTTCCGTCTGTTCTATTTTATGTATCCAAAAGCAATGTAAAAGACATTTACACTCCAAAAATGGTTATTCAGATTTTTTGGAAGAGTTGTTTACGATCAGTTCATGTGCCTTATTTAACAATACCTATTTTTCTGTGGTTTACAGTGATGAAATTGGGTCTCTGTACTAGAGTTTCTCATGCATTTTCATTTTTATTTCTTGCGCTATGTAAAAGGAAGTTCTTAAAATTCTTCATCCGTCCAGTGTTCATGAATCGCCAAAATAAATTCATTCTTAAGCATCCATTGTGCTCGTCTAAACATCTTTTGAATGATCTCTGGCACTGCAGATCGGTAAATTATTTTTTGATGCAGTAAGATCCACTCAGACGAGAAAATTATCATTTCAAATATTAAATTATTGTAGAAGGAATAAGAATTTTTAAAAATATAATAAGCAAATGAGTTTTGTAGTAAATGTGAGAATAACAGACAAAAACTGAAGAGATAGAAGAGATAAAAACTGAGTATTCTTGATCACATGGATTCATAATGAAAGATTAATTTAAAAAGGGGCAAAAGTCAAAATAACAAAAACCCTGATTTTTTTGGAACAGGACGACTGGACAAAGGTAAGAATAATAAACTATGTGAATTTGAAAATGTTATTATTAATTATAAATTAAAATATATAAAATTGTACTTCATACTAACTAAAAATTTTTTTCAAATAATTTAATAGGTGAAATTCGCAGGTGTTATAAAAAGAAGCCACAAGCTGGGTGAAGGACGATTTGGACTCACTGCAAGGATGGACTTCAGGTTTCAAGTTTTTCTACATGCATAACTTTGCTGAAAATATCATATCAACATGCCCTGAGCCTCAGAAATTTGTGAAATTTGGCATGTTTCTTCAGACTATCTTGTTATGCATGTGTTCCACATTTTGTTAAGATTGGACACTGCATTCACAAGATTAATCATTATGGGTCTGATTCAAAAATATATCAGCCTACATTTCCACATGAAACCTAAAATATAATTATTTTATTACAGTCCTGTAGCAGCTGCTTATTCTTTGTTTACCACAGGCATTCAAATTAGTGAGAAATATAGTCAATCATTTTTCAACCAATGTTATATGTGTAAACAACCTGTAGGCAAAGCATTGTTTCACCATGTGGATGAAGCACCTTTCAGGGCTAAAATGGTTTTCCAGAAATCTGTTCTATGTGGATCTCATTCTACTGAAAGCTGTTTCTTGTAGCACCACACGAGGCCAGCAGTGTACTGTCACAAAAACATACAGTAGGTTAAGCGAGAAATAAGTATACTACTGCTTAGTACATACTATTTTAGTTTACAAATAATATTTGAAACATCATAATACAACAGTAAACCTTTCAAACTGTATTATGTTACATTGTTGTCAAATGTGACCTAACTATATAATTTAAGAGTGATTTTTAGTTGTCATCTAAAAATGCTTTATTACAATAATTTTGGCCGTCTGATAATGAGTCAAAAATAATGAGGTGTTAAAAAGCACAGGTGATACCGCCACCTCATATGTCTCACTGGAAACAGGTCAAGTTGTGTGCATTGCATTGTGGGATACATATGGTCAGGTTGTATAATGCACAATCTGGTGCGGTGTACAAAAAATGCATACTATGAGCAGGATAAACAGTAGAAATTGAATGAGTAAAATGGTAGTGTGATACTCCTAATTGGTTCAAATAATAAGTACTTTAAAGTATGTAATGATTTTATAATGCTGGATAAAGGTGAATAACTAGGCAGATCAATGCACATGAACAGTACACTTGATCATAAGGGCAAGACACTTTTAGTAAATTTGATTTTAATATTACTTTATTTTGACGTTAATCAACTTTCCAATATTACAGTACAGTTCAGTGCGTATTTTGTAATGTATGGGTTTCATGTAACAATTTCATGTTAAGGATATGTAAAAAGTTAAAAAATAAAATGTTTAATAAATATTTCCTAAGAAATACATGAAAGAGACTTTTCTCAAATTTATTTAGAGACATTCATTCAGAAACTGAGTGAAGAAATTCATGAATTATGATGGTAACTCAAGTATATTGGATGGAAAACACCTTTATCACCAAGTATTTGAAACAAGCCTTTTAAAGAATGTACAATCATACTAAAATGAATATGTAACATTTTGTGCGTTCTTAACAACCGTATTAATTGTTGCTATAGGTACTAGTGGCACGGGACAATGACCTGAACTCTAAAAGAATCAGATGATCTCTGTTCATGAAGAAAGTATGTGGAGGCTCTACTGGATGACTGTTGATGGAGGGGAAGTTTCTGGGGTACCAGTCGAGGAGAGTCCCTTTCGGTCCTCTGGATGCCCTTTACACAGCACTGGTATCAAGCCTGAGCTTCTTTCTCCTTTGCCTTCTGTTCCCGGTTATACCTGTGGGGAATAAAGAGCTCATATATTGAACATCCCTCAAATTACACAATATGCTGGAAGACCCGGTCTGCTTTATTGCTACCAGTCTTGTTAAAGTGTAGATAAGCATAAAGTAAGCTCACAGCAGATAAAATGTGGAAAAAGGTTGTTTTTTAATGGCACAACAGCAATAAAGCATACCGTTTTATTTAAAGAGAGGGTGTTTTATTTAGATTTAGAGAGTGCAAGACTTGATGCACTTCACTGCCAGACTGCGTCAGCTGAAGGTTTCTTTGGAAACTGAACAAAAGTCTAAAATCAAGAACATTCACCTTTTGCCTGTTTCCCCATTTACGAGATTTTATAGCATGTATTGTGTAGGTGAATGAGAGTACTCACTTCCATTTTCTGTAAAGCTGTGATCCTCCTGCACCTCCAACAAAGAAGTTTACAGCAAAAAGATTCCAGTTCTTGGGTATAATAACCAAGGAATACCTGGACCAAATAAGACCTGAAAAACAGAGAGTGAGGGAGATTGGGATCCTTGAATTGTTCAGTTTTTTTTTTTTAAAGAATTGGTTACTGTGTGAGATATACCCGTGGCTGTCAACACAGCAGATTGGGAGGTACTGAGTTTCTCTGCTGGACGTGTCATGTCTGCTAAGCCAGCTACGACCAGACCCTGTGTGAAATCAGAAATGTAACTATCTATATATATAAATAAATAAATCTCAATTAATCCAAAGAACATCCAGATCCTGTGTGTTATTAATCTCACCCATTTAAACATTGGTGCCCAGAAGAAAACAGTCTTTGGACCTAAACAAGGAGCAAATCAATACAGTTAAACTCATGTTTCACCGGTCAAATGTTCACAAAGAATGTGTGTAATTGTGACAGCAATCAGGTGTTTCAACATACAAAAAAAGTAGAATTTTGGGTGATTTTTACACTAAATACTTGTTCTTGCCAGTACATTTTGTGGCTGTGTTTTCATAACAAATATGTATAATATCTTCCTAAAATATGAAGGTAAATAATTGTTTTACAGCACTGAAGTACACAGACTTGAACCTGCATGCCTGTGAGCTGATGGCACTGCATTGTGAACATGTCCACCACACCATGCCAAAGCTCAGACTTTAATTGATTTTCAGTAAGAAATTCATTATACAATGGCTGATGGTACAAATGTTTAACCAATTATGGATTATTATTTGTAAACAATCAATGTTTAAATATTCAACAAGACTAACTGCACTGATCATCTTAGTGGAGTTCCAGCCATCAGTGATCTACATAATACAAAAAGTATGTATTAGAACATCAAAAAAACAATCTGCATTATAAAGATTAATGTTAATATAATTTAATAAAAGAGCAGTCATCTCTAGTGCTTAATATGACCCCCTCCCTCTGCCAAACGTGAAGCTGAGGTCAAAATCTGTATGTCAGCACTCTTCTTTTGTTTCATCTTTTTTCAGTCAGTCAGCCTCTGCTTATCAACACGCATGTAATTTGATCTATATTTATTCTACCACCAATGACTAGAACTATAAACACTTTAACTCCCTTTAGAGAACTCATGTGAGATTATTAGAACAGAAAATATTTTCAGTAATTCAGTAACAGAAAATATTACATTGAACGATTTCTGTTTCTCAAGGGCACTTTCCACAAATGCAGTAGCCGGGCACAGTACAGAATACAGGTTTTTTACTTTTTCATTACATGTACAATTAAAATCTTACATGTACAATGGGTTATTGTTTAAAATCATAAATATATTAAATAAAATTACAATCACATAAGTCATGACTTTGAAGCAGCACTATGTAACTTTTTCTGTGTTCAAAATTAGCAAAATTTATATAATGAGCGAGTAGATCATGAATTCATCTTCCAAACCGCGTTTTTGTCTTATTCCGAATCACTAGGGTACACTTATAATAAGTACTTATATTTGGACTATTGTAGCCTGGTCGGGTCGTCACCGCTGCGGAGTAACACATGCCTGCGTGAATCGCCATAGACGTAAATTTAGAGAAGTAGCTCCGGTTGGAATGCTCTTCCGCGGGATGTGTGCAGTTCTGTTTATTAACCGCTAGAGCGCCAAAAGTTACATAGTGCTGCTTTAAATGCATTTGTCGTGTCCCAAAATTTGAAAACACAAATTAGTTTAAACATAAGTTTAGGCACATTCTTTCACTGCCCAATTGATCAAAACGAAAAAAAACAGCGTTAATTCTTACTTATACGGTGTGTAAATACGTTTTAAACAATTTGTAAGACCGGTTTTGCACTAAAAAAAATCACCGAAAGTGCCAAAAACACAAAAGCAAGTTTGGCAAGCCAAGAACTGCAGACCAGTGTCAACAACACACCAATAAATGAATACATTAAAATAATAATAATAAAATTCAACATATTATACAGTGGCTATAATTCATTACCATATAATTACACGTCAAGCACCTCGATTCCATTCTAGGGTATGCATCTAAGGAGACTAATTCTGATCTATTCGTGCACCAATAGACAAAAACACCTGCTCAGGTAGCAGTCTCTATGGCTGCACCGTCAGTTCAGGGTATGCTGCCACCTCAAGAGGTTAACAGGATCAGTGACAAATAAACTGTCACACTAACAGCATTGTGTTACCTGCAGGGTGGTTATAAACGGGTCTCAGTTTAGCCGGCAGCATATGCTCGATCCTGTCGAGGATTCTGTGGTAAGAAGCTCTCAGCCCCACCATAGCCATGATGACTGCTAAACAAGCTAAATGCTACCACTGCACGCACGAGAATACCGCTGAGGACAGAGATTACCGCAAAGCACTGCTGCTATTGACCCGTGATGTTACCAAAAGGCAAGAGCCCGTAGTCAGGAAAACAAGACCTTTGGACGAGCATAAAGTACAAAGTCTACGTTATTGTCCTACTTTCGACCTTGCTAATGCAGTTTACTGCTATGTTGTCTTATTGTGAAGCGTCAGTGGGGACGCGTCGCAAAGCTAATTGCGTCATGACGTGGATGAGCCGCTGAGGTAAAGGATTGGTTAATGTGGTCAAGCCTCTTTGTGTGATTGGCTGGAAGGAGTTCGCACGCTTTTAAAAGGCGGGGCCTCGTCAGGAAAGAAGCTGTTTTTGCGGTTAAGTGGAGAGTATAAAAAGTGGAATGCTGGGCGTGGAAGTTAAAAGTTTCCGTGCATGTCCGTTCATTTCATTAAATAAATTAATTAATAATAAAAAATCGTCCTTCACAGTGTCCTTTTTGAGCGAAGAGAGTAGTATGACAATAGCATGTTCGAAACAAACATTTATTGATGGATTGGTTGATTTGTTTTGTTTAATACAATACTATGTGTTAATTAATATACTGCATTGCTTTTATATTTGCAAAACGTGTTTTGTCTAAATATTTTTTATATTTTTAAAAAAATTTTTTTTTTAAATAAAGACATTACTGGTAATTTACCATGGGCGTTCTTCTTTCGCACATCAGTTACACAATCTTCTCAACCAATAGATTGAAACTTTCGTTTTTAATATTTTAGTGTACAAATACTGTAGGTGAAACAAAAAAAATGGTGTTGAGATTTGAATGCAGTCGGTGATTCGCGAATCGGCGTAACTTGTGCGCACACTTGACGCTCTCCAGAGCGACCCACACATTACAGTCAACATACTGCGCGTCTCTTCCTTCCATTGGCTTTGGGCTCGAGATGGTTTTGACGTACCAGAGCAGCAGAGGCTAAAGCGGATAGCCAAACAAGAAGCGCAATATTTTTACTACACCTCAAAGCAATCATGCACAAAACGGAAACTGATCGCCGCGGGGGTGTCGATATCGAGGAGTAATATTTTCTCATTCATCCAGTATCAGCTGTCGATGAACTTATAGCGACTGACTATTAGGCGCTGTAAGGGGAAACAATAATAATCAGACGCCACTGAAGGAAGACAAACACATAAGAAAAGCGTCTATTCTCCCCTTTTCATCCATGCATGTCTCAACATTAGAGGTTTAAACACCATGTCCTGCTCTGGCAACCTCATTTGGGATGTACGAAAACGCACCATTGGATGCACAGATCCATATGCGGTCAGGACAAATTATTTAGGTAAGGATCTACGACCAATATCACACCGTTGCACTTGAAAAAAAGCTGGGAGACTTGTTGGCTAAGACTTTCTAGGTGACAGCTGTCATCTGAGCTTGTACACAGGGCAGGGACACTGGTTAAAGATCATCTGACCTGTTACTCTAATGCTGATCTGTTTTCAGAACGACATGTTATCGGTTACATTTTAATACAGAAAAAAACTCAAATGTCCAGCTGATTTGTCTGGGAGGAGCTCTGAATTAAATAGCATTGTGTTGATTTTTAGATTTAAGGGGAAGTACTACAGTTGAATTGGCTACAGTATTCTCCTTGCTTTTCTGAATTGTGATTTTACCTATTTAAACTTTTACAATATGCAAATGATGCATGTCTTATTAAATATGCACAGTTGGATATTATTTCAAATGGGAAATAGACCCCACTGAAAATTTCACAAATGTTAATATTGTTTAATGCTATCAATCCTTCGCGAGTCCTGTTCAAAAGGTTATGTTCCAAAATATATAAGCAAACATGATGTGGCATATAAAAATGAACCACTTCTAATTTATAATGAACTTTAAATTGCCAAGAAAAAAGATTTTCAAAAACAACGCTCTGACAATTAATAACAATGTAGTTTAAGTAGCAATATCTAAAAGTAGAAGGATCTACCTGTCATGAGATATTAATAGGTTTGTGTTTTTACATTTTACAGTATGTATACAAATTAGTGTATGCATTCATTGAATGTCTGCACAGATCTTAAGGGCAACAAAGTGAATAAATATTTATTTATGACAAAATTTGACACAAAACATGTTCTGTTGTTCTATAATGATTTTCAGTGTTAAGTACAGATATGGTTTGCACATAGCTTTGATTTATTGCTGTGTAGTACCGGGACTGCCGATGAAAATTAGCTACCTGGCTAAATCTGGCACATTTTGCGTAGATATTTGTGTATTATTAATGTGTATTGTCTCTGATTAAATAAATAATTAAATAAATTAAATATATATTTGAGCTCTTATTTATTTTTTGATAGAGATCCTCAGTATATTACCATATCGGGATTGTAAAATGTTTCCAAAAAAGTTCATAGTTCTCTCACACACACACACACACACACACACACAGATTCTTGTCAGCTGTTCTTGTGGGGACTCTCCATAGGCGTAATGGTTTTTCTACTGTACAGACCGTATATTCTATTGCCCTACACCAACCCTACACCTAAACCTACCCCTCACAGGAAACTTTCTGCATTTTTAGATTTTCAAAAAACTTAATTCTGTATGATTTATAAGCTTTTGTACCCGTGGGGACCACAATTTAGGTCCCCAACGTGACACGAGTCCCCATGAGTCTGTGTGTAGTCAGGTTTAAGTCCCCACCAGGATATATAAACCAGTACACACACACACACACACACACAGTAAATAAATAAATACAATTCTGTCATTTACTGATTCTTAGATTGTTCAAAACCTGTATTTCTTTTCTTCAGTATAGAGCACAAAATGAGTTATTTACTGGAATGCCCAAGCTGTGCTTTTCTGTACAATGATAATGAACAGAGACAGAAGCTGCTAGGCTCTAAAAAACAGCATAAAAGTACCTGTGAGGGTTTGAAATAGAATAGTGATGTCCGAATTTTCACTTTATCTAGGAGAGGAGATGCATTTTCGCTCAGTATTACTATGTGCCTCCATAGTCTTAATATTATGCTTTATAAGAATAAATAGAAATTGTGCTCATGGCTTGACAGTGAAGAGAATCTGACATGATCTGATCTTTAAAAGTCATTTTCACGCAAATCACCAAATTATACCCTACTGGTGACTTTGTAGATCTGTTATGTAGCCCTCTGCAACATAACACTTCAGCTAAGAGACCTGAGAGAGGTGTCAGCCATGTCTTGGCAGACTTCAAAGCACGCTTATGTAATAGAATCCATCTAGTCTGACCTAAATATGTATTTTAGATAATACCAATTTAGCTCATTTCTTCTCTGTAGCCTAAGAATTAAATGTGGAATTCTATGCGATTAATGGATTGTGCCAGTATCTTCAGTATTTGGTGTCTGTGAGCTGTTTTACCTTGGATCTCACATTCAGATAGTGATGATAGCATATCGTTCAGAGTGTTCCGTATTTAGCTCGGCTCTCGTTCATGTTATACCGCCTGCCAATGCTAACGGTTAGAAACACATACGGTATCAGCCAAAAAACCAACACAGAGTATCTCTGTTTTATGCATTTGTGAATGGACAAATGTTAACAACTTCTAGTTTACAAATTCTAACCCAGTTAAAAATCCTGAGTTTTTGCATGAATTTCAGCTTTTGTTTTCTGTTGGCAGACCATTCTCATCAATGCATAGAGCAGTGTTATCTCAGGCTACTGCTGTTCTCCAGGCTCGCATCATTGAAAATGGTTGACCTAAGTTTGGCACTTGCTATTTGTAGCTCCTTATTACACAGGCTGAAAATACAGTCATGGAAAGATCTGTCTTTTACCAACCACACACAGATATCTGCTTGTCCGGAATAGAAACATAAATGCTATTAATGTTTCTTAATGCAAACAGCATTGAATGTGGCTTGGTATTGTAGTTGTAAAGCACCAGTATTGTTGGGTTCTAAATCACAGTATTTGCATGTCAAATAAATCTGAGGTAATTTATAAGAGATTAGACAAGCAAACAAACAAAACAAGAACCAAATCAGGGTGGTTGACATGATTACAACAGTGAATGACAGGGTGTTTTCCATCTATGTACAGCGACTCAGCAAATGCAGGAGGTAATGTAATAGTGTTGTGGCAGTTCTCCAAAGCAATGAAGAAATCAGCAGCCATTAACAATCATTCCAGCCTTCTCAGCCACATTATATAGATTTGTGATTTCTTCATTTACACCATAAATGAGCTTTCAAACTTCTATTTGTGCCTATTATTCATATAAACTTGTTTAAATATTGTATAGCTAAGCTCAGCTCAGATTTTTATTTGATCGAAAATACAATGAAAACATAAATATTGTGAAATTGGATCAGAATTTAACATGAATTTATGAATGATATATATATATATATAGTGCTTATTGTTATTATTATCAATTTTGAAAACAGTTGCGCTGCTTAATATTTATGTAGAAGCTGTGATACCTTTTTTAAGGAATTTTACAATATCTATTTGCAATCGTTTTTTTTTTTTTTTTTTAAGAATTAGAAGAAATTGAATTGAATATAATTTATTATGAATTATAATTTAATCTAAATTTTTTTGTTAAATAAAAAGCATTAATTTCTTTAAAAAAACATCCTACTAGAAGATGGGGAGAAACCTGTTTGGAAACAGTCAGTTGTGCAGTTATATATTTGGTGATGCCAGTGGCACAGAGATGACAGTTTTAAAGAACTGAAATGAATATGGGACAGGTTAAATACTGTTCTTATTCTATGTAAATTAACAGACAATCCAAATGACCTTGGACATGAAAACTGCCACAGTAAAATGTATAAATGTTTTTTCTCTATAGGCAGAAGAGAGTTTGTGCAACGACTGAAACTCGAAGCTGTTCTCAAAGTGCATGATGGATGCGTAAGTCTTTCAAGTTTTTGTTTCACCTGTAAGAAGTCTCTAGTTGTGTCTGATGCTCTTGCCCCCCAGCAGTCTTTTTTTGTTGGCTAATTTTTTTCTTTGATAAATGTGCCTGTAGGAGAATGTGCCTGTCTGGGTTATATTGTCTCAGGGGAATCACTGTGCTTCTATTTTGTGTGAGTGTTGTGTGTGCGTCTCTTTCTACCCACTTACCAGCGGCTCCTGTTCTTTATCTGTCAGTGATTTTAAACTCAAAGGCTGATAGGCACTAGGCAGCCATCGGTGACGTTATTTTGTCAGTTCTTTACTGCTGGGACATCCGACAAACCCATACAGTGGGGCAAAAAAGTATTTAGTCAGCCACCAATTGTGCAAGTTCTCCCACTTAAAAAGATGAGAGAGGCCTGTAATTTTCATCATAGGTATACCTCAACTATGAGCTCCAATATAACCGTTAACAGACTGGAACAGGTTTCAATTTGTTTGTGTCAGTGAAAATTATTTGGTATTTTGCTATTATCTGGTAACGTCCTTCATACTGAGTATGGTAGTAATAGTTAAGTGACCTTTGTGAGCATTTGTGACCTAAAGATGGGTAGAAACACAGCAGGAAAAAAATTGCAGCACTTTAATATGGTCTACCAAGGGCTGATCATAATAAGCAGATACAACACATAGGCCTGTCGCAATAATCAATACACTCTAAAAAATGCTGGGTTAAATATAATCTTATATCGACTTATTGCGCAATATATGTACATGACCTCAATAATTTTTGGTGACGCAATATATTGCCCATTAAATTTACTTAAAAATGAATGTCACCATGTTTTGTACATTCCACTTGTGCCGGTGTCTTTTGCAGCTTCTCGTACATAACGTGTAGTCATGTGGTGCTAGTTCAAATAAAACAAAAAAAAGTTTCATCTGCAGATATGGTCTTGTTTAGGGATATGTGCCTTTGTGCATATGGACATCTGACTGCTAAGTAGTGATTGAGTTTCTCAGCAATAGTGTGCACCCTTAATTTACAGAGAAAAGAAGGTCAGGGGAAAATCTGAAGATGGAAAAATCTCCATATAAAGTTCTTTGTGCATTTTTCTTTTTTTCTACTTGTTACTTTGCACTTTTTGTTAGAAAATGTTTATTTACGATTTATTCAGTTTTTTTAAGGTATCTAATATTTTGATACTTAATTTCCATGATCTAAATATTCTTAAAAATTAAAAGTTTGTTGTCATTTGGAAGTGTGTAGGCCTTCTTGCATTATTATGCTGTTACATTATGATTATATATTCAGTGGCATAAAATGACAATAATATCGCTTATCGCAATTATTTCTGGGGCAATTTAATCGCACAACAAAAAGTTGTTATCGTGACAGGCCTAACAACACATGATCTTTGTAAAGCCCCCGCTGGTAGATGCCATAATTACACCATCTGGCTGTATCTTTGAATGTATTATGTATTCTGATAAACTATCACTACCATTCAAAAAGTTTAGGGTCAGTAAGATTTTTTTTAAAGAAATTAATTAATACTTTTGTTCAGGAAAAATATGCACATTAAAGTGTCATTAAAGATTTTTATAATGTTACATAATATTTTTTTTTTCAAATAAATGCCAGAATTTTTAAATTTCTGTTTATCAAGATATAGAAAAAAAATAACAGTTTCTAAGAATGTTTCTTGAGCAGCAAAACAGCATATTAGAAAAATCTGAGAAAAATCCTTTCTCTATTTTATTTATTTTAAAATTACATTTTAAATTGTAACAAAATTTCACAATATTACTGTTTTTTACTTAATTCTTGCTCAAATAAATGCAGCTTTGGTAAAGTGGTACACATAAAAGTTGTTCCAAACCTGAACGAGTTGTCTTTCTTCTGTTGAGCACAAAAGACGATATTTTGAAGAATGTTGGTAACAAAACAATTGACGATAGCCATTGACTTCCATTTTTCTATACTATGAAAGTCAATGGCTACCATCAGCTGTTTGGTTACCAGCATTCTTCAAAATATCGTCTTTTGTGCCCAACAGAATAGAAGCTCATGCAGGTTTGTACAAATGAAGGGTGGGTAAATGATGACAGAATTTTCATTTTTGAGTTATCTTTTTAAACAGACTTGTATATACAAGATATACATAACTAAAAAAAAAAAGACACAATGTGTAATTGGGTTGCAAGTAAAAGGTTGCAGATGTAGCATCTAGATATTGTTAGCTAGTGTTCTAAATCTAGCTTTCACTTTCTAGGGGCTAAATGTTGATTTATATTCCCATAAATTAAAGAAAAATATGTGTTTGACCATAAACTGCCCTTACATACATATCTAATTCTATCCTTAAAAAAACATGCCTTTATTGCTTTATAAAAGCTATTCCTATTTATGGAAATTGCTAACAGATGCAGTTTATAAACAGTTTGTTTATTCTGTTTGATCAGATGGCCTTCCTCTTTCACTCTTTTTGAACTCTGTCAGTTGATGTGAAAAATCAGGACAAATGCACAGAAAACCTGCTGTGCATTTTTAACTGCAAGAAGAGATAGGTGTCTTTTATCACCTGACTTTGGGGTAACGTTTCAGGTTCCATTTTAGTCTAATTTAAACCACACTCCCCGCGTTCACTAATGACACAGTTCAGGCTGCTTTCAACACTTGTTATTTTAACCTGCAATGCATCTTACTACATCTAACACAATCTAATTCCATCTCCCCACTACACAAAGCAGAGCCGTAGAGTGAAAAGCGGAAGAGCAGAATGAGGGATAAATGCTTAATCTCTCCCAGTGATGTTATTTTAGAAAGGCAGAGGTCAAAGGAAATGGACCCTGTGTGATGAGGTTTGAGCTGCTCTAGAAAGAGGAGGGGAAGCGTGTATCAGCCTTGAGTTAATGAAATATTGATCGCTTGCTCTTAAAGGCACAGGCAGCACACACTACCTCAGTCCATTTCAGCTCTAAAACCTCAAAGCAGGATTTTATGTGATGGTTAAAATAATGATTATATTAGGGCTGGGTAAAAAATATAGATTTCTCGATTTTAATCGATTCTCATTTTTACAAAACAATATCGTTTCTTAAATCCGGAGATAAAAGAAAGACTAAAACTTACCGAAATTCGTATCCTGTATCATGTAATTGCTCAATTAGTGTTTTAACCGTGGAAAGATGTCAATGTAACAGCTTGTAAACATGAAATCACGTAACGTCACATTTACCTCAGAAAAAACATATTTGGTGACAATAAACTCGTTAGTCAGGTATAGAAATGTACTCTAGAGAGGAGCATTTAGCTAAATATATGCACCATATAACATATTAATTACAGTTTTTACTGCTATTCAATGTTTTAGTAAATCCATCATGTTTTTATGACAGCCACCATTTAAATGTTTAAACGAATTGGAGTAGAAATATAATTATATAATTGTAACTTTATTATTATAAAAACTTAATTGAGTGTAATTTAAGTGTTTGTATATAAATCAGCTCATTTTAACCTTCAATATTATAGTAATGTAGTACCAACTGATTTTATGTATATTTTACAGTTTTAGTTGAGAGGTTTTTTTTCCTTGAGAAAATTTGGCATGTAGCCTACTGTACCTGATAAATATCCAGAATAATCGGTATTGAATTGAATAGAATCGAATTGGGAAATTTTTTGTCAAAAACAAAGCCCTACCAGTGGTGCTCTGTTAATGATGTCAACAAATAGAAATTACTTCTGTGGAACACAAAATAATAGTTCTTCCAAAAAAAGAAAGAAATACATTTTATGGGTTTTTGTATTTATGATGACAGAGTGTCACATTCTGGTGAGCTATTTCTTTAAAGGAATTGATGGAGATATACTAAATGATGGCACAGTTTATTGAACAGAAGAAATTAGCATTTTGTTTTAGGGGTAATCAACACTGTTGTTTATATTAGTTGGTATTTATGTTTCTTTAAAGGTTAACACCATATCCTGGAATGAGACAGGAGAATACATCTTATCAGGTTCCGATGACACTAACTTGGTTATCACAAACCCTTACAACAGAAAGGTAAGATAACAGCACAATTGCTATAAATTAAACTGTATTTCACTTTAGTAATGTGTGCTAATGTAGGCATTGTCTTAAAATATTGGATTATTTTTTATCTCTGGCGTGCATATTGTTATTGGTATATATTTGAATTTTTTAATTATCGGTATCGGTGGATATGATTTAGTCTAATTTACATACATGTATAGGTGACCTTTGCTGTCGTCTAATACTCATTTAAAGTTAATCTTTAAGAGCCAAGTCATAATTAAATAACTGTTAAATGTATCATTTCATGCTGTCATTTTTTTAAATATTGATTTTAAGTTTATAGTGCTTTATTGTTTTGCATTTTATTTAGATAAAATACCATTTAAAATAAATTCTATAGAATATAGAATTTTTTATATAATCCATTTCTGATGCAGTAACATTTATATATCTTTTTTGAAAGAAAAATGAATACTTTCATTTATCAAGGATGCAGTCAATTGATCGAAAGTCATAGTATAAATTATTTATATGTATATATATGTTACAAAGATGTATGTTTCAAATAAATGCTGTTCTTTTGAACTTTCATCAAACAATCCTGAGAAAATATATCAGTTTCCACAAAATTATTGAGCAGCACAACTGTTTTCAACAGTGATAATAATAAGTGTTTCTTGAGCACCAGAAATCATATTAGATTGATTTCTGAAGAATAGTATAACTCAGAAAACTGGAGTAATGGCTGATTAAAATTCAGCTTTGCCTTCAAAGAAATAAATTACATTTCAATATTTATTAAAACAGAAAACAGTTGTTTTAAATTATTATATTTAAATAGTTTTTACTATATTTTAGATCACACAAATGCAGCCTTGGCAAGCACAAGAGACTTCTTAAAAATGATTACCCTTTTGAACATTAGTGTACATTATTGATTATATTCCAAATGATACTCTTAATCAATCATGTATCTAACAGCACTGTTCTTTCTATTTGACTTTTGTGTTTGATTCAGCAATGTTTATTTAAAGATTTCCTGATTCATAAGTTACTATTCACATGTTTATTCCTCTTTTGCTCTCCATGTTGTTCCCCACTTTCTCTATTTCTCTGCTGTCCCTTTTTCAGGACATTTTGATTAATTGCCGGAGAGCCGCTACCTCAATATCCATTTGCCCCCTGGTCCCCTACTATCTTGCTGTGGGCTGTTCAGATAGCTCAGTGAGGATCTATGACAGAAGAATGCTGGGAACAAGAGCTACGGGTGAGAAATGATTCATGTTCAGCGTTTCAGCCTTTTGTTCTTCTGTGTATCAGGTTCATGGAGGATATATGTCAAATATATGTCACGTGATTTAATGATCTTTATATTTAACATTTGGAGTCAGATATGGATCTGAGTCCTTTCTGTTTCAATTACTGCAATGAGAGGTCTTAAACTCTCAGAGCTCTATGAAGCATTCTGTTGCATTCTGTTGCTAGAAAGAAACCCACATTTTTAAATTACTTTTTATAATTTTTCTGTTTCACTAGGTAACTACATGGGCAGAGGGACGACCGGCATGTGTGTACGTTTTGTCCCAGCCCACCTGTCCACCAAATCCTGCCGCGTCACCTCTCTGTGTTACAGTGAAGATGGACAAGAAGTGCTGGTCAGTTACTCCTCTGACTACATCTACCTGTTTGACCCCAGAGATGACCAGGCCAGGGAGCTCAAGGGCCCTTCTGAAGAGCGGCGAGAGGAGGTAAGCAGATATCAGGAGGATGATCACTGGCCATTTTTATAGTAGAGCTTATAGTGTGTACCTGAGGTAATTTGTTGTCAGAGCAGAGGTTGCATTGCCCGAAATTATTTTTTTAAAAACATTGAGCATTTGCTTTACATCATTTAGATAAAAATAGTTCAAAGGATTTACAGTGCCGTTAATCTACAGGCGTCCCGAGTTCAAATCCCGACTCGAGGACCTGTCTGATCTGTCCTATCATAATAAAGGCAAAAATGGCTAAACTAAATCTTAAAAAAAAAACGGTATCTGGTTTATTGCATTTCCCTACTTCAGAAACATTCCGTTAGTACAGGATGCTAATAGCGATTAGAAGTGAAGAAAAGTGGAGAAAATAAAGATTTAAGATTTAAAGCACCTTGTGAAAATATAGACAAAGAGAAAGATGTGAGTGAGGATTTGTGTAGAGAAAATTCAAGTGTAGGCCAGTAGAATAATTCATGGGAAATTCATTAAATCAGAGGGTAAGATCACAAGAATACAGTGTCTCTTGTCATTTTCACATTGTGAGAGCAGAACAAAAAGGAAAAAATCTGCAACACAGCACTTGACAAGACTGCAACAGCTCTTGCCACAGAAATTCTTGTGATATCAGTGTCATGTTAAAAATACCAAGCATTTCAATATTTGTGACCCTGGACCACAAAACCAGTCTTACGTCGCTGGGGTATATTTGTAGCAATAGCCAAAAATACATTGTATGGGTCAAAATGATTGATTTTTCTTTTATGCCAAAAATCATTAGTACATTAAGTAAAGATCATGTTCCATGAAGATATTTTGTAAATGTCCTACTGTAAATATATCAAAACTTAATTTTTGGTTAGTAATATACATTGCTAAGAGCTTAATTTGGACAACTTTAAAGGCGATTTTATCAATATTTAGATTTTTTTGCACCCTCAGATTCTAGATTTTTAAATAGTTGTATCTCGGCCAAATATTGTCCTATCCTAACAAATCATACATCAATGAGAAGCTTTCAGATGATGTATAAATCTCAGTTTCGAAAAACTGACCCTTATGACTGGTTTTGTGGTTCAGCGTCACATTTAACCACAACATGGGTAACCTGAGGTTTGTTATAGATGCATTGACTTTGAATTTTGCAAATCAAATGTTTTCATGCTGAATTAAAGGAACAGTTCACCCAAAAATGACAATTTGCTGAAAATTTACTCTCCTTTAGGCCATTCAAAATGTAGATGAATTTGTTTCTTCATTGAATCAATAGAAGGAGAAATTTTGCATTACATCACTTGCTCACCAATGGCTCGTCTGCAGTGAATGGGCGCCATCAGAATGTCCAAACAGCTGATAAAAACATCACAATAATCCACGAGTAATTCAAACGACTCCAGTCCATTAGTATAGTCTTGTGAGGCAAAAAGCTGTGGGTTTGTAATAAACAAATCCATCATTAATCCATTGCTTTAGTTTAAAATGCCAGTCCATAATCCATAATAATGCTTCTTCCAGTGAAAAAGTCCATGGGATTGCTTGTGGATTATTGTGATGTTTTATCAGCTGTTTGAACTCTCATTCTGACGGCACCATTCACTGCAGAGGATCCACTAGTGAGTGAGTGATGTAATGCTAAATTTCTCCAAATCTGTTCTGATGAAGAAACAGACTCATCTCCATCTTGGATGGGCTGAGGGTGACTAAATTCTCAGCAAATTTTAAAATATGAATCTTCATGGTAAACAAGCACTATTTTAAAGTGAACTGTACAGGTGCATCTCAATAAATTAGCATGTCGTGGAAAAAAAACTCAAATTGGGAAGCTCGTGTATTAAATAAATTAAATGCACACAGACTGAAGTAGTTTAAGTCTTTGGTTCTTTTAATTGTGACGATTTTGGCTCACATTTAACAAAAATCCCACCAATTCACTATCTCAACAAATTAGAATACTTCATAAGATCAATAAAAAAACATTTTTAGTGAATTGTATTTGAAAGCATGAGACCTATGCTTCCTCTGAGCTTGACTACAGACACCAGAGTGCTGCTTGTTCACTCTGAAACATTCAGACTATGTATCATGTAATGAAATTGCAACCTTTTGTGGTTTATTAATCGCATAAGACCATATCCTACTTTCGATTTGAATTCCATCATTTGTGCAGCCCTAATGGAAATGGAGCCAGACATCTGAAAGTCAAGAGCGACTGGTCTAGGGGCAAGTGTGCGCTGTTAGTCTGTTCATGCCTAAAGCAAAATCGAAATAAAGGACTTTTGAAGTTCCCTGCGCTCTTGTCTCATGCACTCTGTATAATCCTCAGCAGTACTGTGCTTCAGTGGTGCAGTTTGAAATTAGCTTTGTAGAGGATGTCAGAGAGGATGGATCAAATGACATTGATGCTATGGTTTAGGATGTGGATCACTGCTTGCGGCACTGCTGAGAGATATTTCCATGTTAAGACTGATTCTGGCCAGGGAATAAAAATATGCAATAGGGAATTTTATATCTTAATACCATATTGATGATGTAACAAATGTATTCATTGAGTGAAATTGTACAGTAACACGGCATGATTACATGAACCTAAATACATTTTCCAAGTACAATTCATTTATTTTATGTGTAAAACTTTTTAAATTAGGAAATGTATGACTGACTGCAACTTTAAGGGAAAGAAAAAGCAAAGGAAGTTAGACAGGCTTTGTGATTGTTACATCGTGTACTAACCAGGCGTGATGCAACACGTTTCCGGCAACAATTATCTGTCACAATGTGTCACATTTTTGATACCAGTGAAGACAATCACAGCCAATCCACCAGAAGCATAACACCCATGCAGATTCATTAAAAAAAATAAGTTTCTTTCTCTTATGCTCATTTATTTGGCCAAACATCAAAAATATGTCTATTTTTGTTTTGCATTTATACTTAAACAGTAGGCTCCTTAAACTAAACTGCCAGTCTACATCTTCCTTCTCTATTGGGACTATAGTGGTGAAATTTGCTGGGTCACCGCTTCAGTCCCTTCAGCTGTTGTACGGTGTGATAAGCTGTGTCCGGATCCCCCGCGATCAGATTCCTTTCCAAATAGAGGTGCAGACACACGCAGAGCTCCACAGCTGAGACAGAAATAGGCACCCAGTGCACAGTGACTGCCAGTGAGAGTGAAGGAGCTCCTGTTGACTTCAATAAATCTTTGTTACAACACCAAGGTTTTACTCCACTCTTTTGCAATCAGTGAATGTGGAGCTAGAGCAATGTGAAATTGTTGAGGACTTAGTCAAGTCAAGTCACCTTTATTTATATAGTGCTTTTAACAATACAGATTGTGTCAAAGCAACTGAACAGCATTAATTAGGAAAATAGTGTGTCAATAATGCAAAATGACAATAGTAAACACTCATTTTTCAGTTAAAGACAGTTCATCATTGAATTCAGTGATGTCATCATCCAGCTCAGTTCAGTTCAAATAGTATCTTTGCAATCATTTGCAATCAAGTCAAGCAAGTGTGCGCTGTTAGTCTGTTCATGCCTAAAGCAAAATCGAAATAAAGGACTTTTGAAGTTCCCTGCGCTCTTGTCTCATGCACTCTGTATAATCCTCAGCAGTACTGTGCTTCAGTGGTGCAGTTTGAAATTAGCTTTGTAGAGGATGTCAGAGAGGATGGATCAAATGACATTGATGCTATGGTTTAGGATGTGGATCACTGCTTGCGGCACTGCTGAGAGATATTTCCATGTTAAGACTGATTCTGGCCAGGGAATAAAAATATGCAATAGGGAATTTTATATCTTAATACCATATTGATGATGTAACAAATGTATTCATTGAGTGAAATTGTACAGTAACACGGCATGATTACATGAACCTAAATACATTTTCCAAGTACAATTCATTTATTTTATGTGTAAAACTTTTTAAATTAGGAAATGTATGACTGACTGCAACTTTAAGGGAAAGAAAAAGCAAAGGAAGTTAGACAGGCTTTGTGATTGTTACATCGTGTACTAACCAGGCGTGATGCAACACGTTTCCGGCAACAATTATCTGTCACAATGTGTCACATTTTTGATACCAGTGAAGACAATCACAGCCAATCCACCAGAAGCATAACACCCATGCAGATTCATTAAAAAAAATAAGTTTCTTTCTCTTATGCTCATTTATTTGGCCAAACATCAAAAATATGTCTATTTTTGTTTTGCATTTACTCTTAAACAGTAGGCTCCTTAAACTAAACTGCCAGTCTACAGCTTCCTTCTCTATTGGGACTATAGTGGTGAAATTTGCTGGGTCACCGCTTCAGTCCCTTCAGCTGTTGTACGGTGTGATAAGCTGTGTCCGGATCCCCCCGCGATCAGATTCCTTTCCAAATAGAGGTGCAGACACACGCAGAGCTCCACAGCTGAGACAGAAATAGGCACCCAGTGCACAGTGACTGCCAGTGAGAGTGAAGGAGCTCCTGTTGACTTCAATAAATCTTTGTTACAACACCAAGGTTTTACTCCACTCTTTTGCAATCAGTGAATGTGGAGCTAGAGCAATGTGAAATTGTTGAGGACTTAGTCAAGTCAAGTCACCTTTATTTATATAGTGCTTTTAACAATACAGATTGTGTCAAAGCAACTGAACAGCATTAATTAGGAAAATAGTGTGTCAATAATGCAAAATGACAATAGTAAACACTCATTTTTCAGTTAAAGACAGTTCATCATTGAATTCAGTGATGTCATCATCCAGCTCAGTTCAGTTCAAATAGTATCTTTGCAATCATTTGCAATCAAGTCAACGATATCGCTATAAAAGAATAGCTCATTTTATCCCTCCATGTGAAGTGGAGAGAAGCTGCAGTGCTCATTATTAGATTATTTTTAGAATGAAGGCATTGGTCTCTGCTGTGCTTTGTTTGGTCTAATGTGGCTGTCTTAGAGCCGGTGCTTGTCTTGTTAATGCACCCTAGCACCCAAAATAGAGTGTCCTGACTGACTGAGATGGTAAAAGTGTGAGAGTGAGGCACGTGACAAAGTGGCCTCAATAGTTTTTCCCATCAACAACCCAAGGTCTTTCACTTTTTTTCAGACCCTCGTTGGATACGGAAACCACTTGATACATATTGTGTCAAATTGAGTTTTGCTTTTTAAAGGGATAGTTCAGCCCAAAATAAAAACTAAACTCATTATTTACTTTCCTTCTTCAGTGGAACACAAAAGAACATATTTTGAAAAAATGTACACACAAGGAAAATCAATGGGGTGCAATGTTGTTTGGACTTCACTGACTTTAAAAATACATTCATTACATTACATTACTTATGAACTTGGGCGGCACAAAGAGATAGATACATTTACTTAAACTTTAACTTCTTATTGTAAGCTTTTGTTGAAGTGAACTTAATTTTTGTCTAATGCTTATTTTAATTGTTCAAAAATTACTTTTTTATCAAACAATGTAATAATTGGTGAACCCCCCTGTAAAACACCTCTGGTTTCAATCCATGATGGCAATTCTATTTCACTTTGCATTGTACCATTATGAGATCTGCCCTGATTAAAATGTTTGTTGGTCATACTTCCTGCAAACGTGCCGGGCTAGATGATTCTAAAGTGATGTCAAGTCTCGGGGTAGAGAGTGTTATTTTTAGGGCGTGTGAGAGGCTTTGACTGTGACTGACAGCTTGTTGATGTGTCTTCCCACAGCTGAGGCAGCCCCCGGTCAAGCGCTTGCGTCTGAGAGGCGACTGGTCGGACACAGGACCGCGCGCTCGGCCTGAGAGCGAGAGGGAGCGTGACGGTAAGATGAGAACGCGCAGGCCCAAATGCTGGTGTCACAAATACTGAACACACAGCAGCACGGATAGTACATATACACAGGCGAATAAACACTGAGGACTGTTTACAAACACACTTATTTGGTGACTTCAGATTAATGCACCAGGAATAGATCCACAGATATGTGTGTTCTTGTACTTGTCAGAAATCATTGATCGATTTTGTTTTTTTACATTTATTTTATTTTTTTAGACTAACAGATGTTGTATAAAGCAGCTTATTTTATATGATAATCAGCACTTCCTAGTCTAGCTAAACTCCATTACTTATAAATTCCGTAAGACCTGAAAAGTGTAACCCATCCCACACCATTTATTATACCAATTAGCAGCATTTCATAGTTAATCCAAAATTTTATTTTTATTTTATTTTATTTATTAGCACTTTCTACTTAGCCACACGCCGTCAAAAAGGTCTGTTATACTTTAAAACTGTATTAAAATGTTAAAGCATCAAGGCATTGTCTACCATAGTTGTTTACCACAACTCATTTGCACATCCACTTCAGCTCCAGCTGTCTCCTCCATGAACAGAGCTGTTGTCCGCACTGGCATTCTCCTCCATGTTTTTAACGATCTGAGGCCTGAGGTCTCTAGTGTCTCTCAATACATCTTTAGGCCCAATCCCAATTCTACCCCTTAGCCCTTCCCCTTTCCCCTACCCCTCCGTTTCACGCGTTCAGGTGAAGGGGTAGGGGTGTCTCAATTCTCTTTAGGTTGGAGGGGTAGGGGTAGGCGAAGGGCCAGACAGCCCTTCAAACGAAGATTTTTCGGGACCACACTTCAAACGAAGGGGTATGAATTATCTCAGCGTAAACCGGCTTCAGGGGCAACATGGCTGCCCGAGCGAACAAAAAGACACATAAATGTAAGCATTTTTGGCATTAATAAAGATTTTAACGAAAAGTAATCATTTGTTTTATGTTGCATTCAATCGTGAGTTCATATTACGGTCATGTTACTCAAAGAAATGTTTGCAAAAAATCTCGTTGCTGGAAAATATAATGTAGCGATTCAGTATTTAAACTGTTATTAATAAAAGTCATGGGGCAGCGTTGACAAGTTTCTTTTCTCCTGGATGTGTGAGCTGCGCGATCTCCGATATATATATATGTGTGTGTGTGTCAGTAAGCAACATAGAACGGTAATTAAAAGCTCTAATGCACACCAGTATATGTGTGTGTAATGTAGGAACTAGACGACGTATGATGACGTGTGACGGCATAGTAGTGGTGTCCCAATTCTTTGGGGAATATTTTCACCCCTACCTCTTGACACTCTGTTTCAAGGGACAAGGGGAAGGGGTAGGCGGAGGGGTAGGGGAAGGGGAAGGGGAAGGGGTATAAAATAGAATTGGGATTGGGCCTTAATCTCCCTCAGTACCTCTTGACTTTGAATATCAACAGCTTAGTTTGTCTAAGGGGAGCTTGTTAGTTTTTCACAGGGATTTAGTCCAAAGACTGCTTTACTTCACTACTTCTTGGCGTATTGCAGCTTGCTCTTGATGTAAACAGCAGGCTTCCAGTGCATCTGCTTTCTGTGAGTGGAATGATTTAGATTCTGATTTGGTTTGATATTGATCATGAAGAAGTTCGTTGTCTTTGCAGGAGAACAGAGTCCAAATGTATCGCTCATGCAGAGGATGTCAGACATGTTGTCACGCTGGTTTGAAGAGGCCAGTGAGGCCCAGAGCAGCAGAGCACGCCCTCAAACTCGACCCAGAGGTAAAACAGCCTTGGTCCACACTGAATGTACTGAATATACACACTATGAATATACTGATATATTCTTTTATATATATTTTCAAAGTTCTTTTTTGTTCTTTGATTTGGGATAGAAAGAATTTCCATATGTAAGCAGTATACTATGGAAGGCCATTTGCACCACTGAATAAAATAAAAAAAACGATAATTGCGACTTTATCTTACAATTCTGACTTTTTTCTTGCAATTGCGAGTTTACATATCGCAATTCTGACTTTTTTTATCAGAATTGTGAGATATAAATTTGCAGTTGGGAGTTATAAATAGGGCTGTGCAAAATTTTTTTTAGATATTTATTTCCGCCAACATTGAACATAAGATTTACGTTAATCTTATTACTAGTCTAAGCCACTAGATGTCACCCCCTTATTTGCCCTGCGCGATGTTACAACGGAGAGTCCGTCATTCATTCATTGCTTAAAATGGCGGATCCAGGGCTCTACAGTGCGGCCATTTCAGTTGCATTGTGTGTGTGTGTGTGCATAATATTATATGTATATATCTCCTTAGATTCTCATTACTAATTGTAACTTTTTTTAAGTGCAACAAATAATAGCACGAAAATATTTTACAATTTAAATAAGTCATAGTCTTTTTTATTTCATATTTATTTATTAAATGTATTTAAATTTGAAGAAATTTGAGGAAAACGATTGATTGATAGATAGATTGATTGTTTCGGGGGAATATGAATCAATCAATTAATCAACTGAATACGATAACATTGATAAAAATGGATTTCCTTCAAGTGCACAAAGAAAGCGTATTCTATTCGTTGTGATTACTTACCAAATGTGCAATGTTTTCAAAAATACAAATAGCCTAAATGAATACAACCAAAGTCAGTTTCAGTTCTTTTGATACAACACAATAAAATAAAACATTTATAATGTATTGTTATAATTAAATATTTAGTGTCATTTGTTTGTTTTGTATTCTGATATTATTTTGATTATTGTTTTTTTTACATACAATTTGTACTATGTACTATTATATATATATATATTAAATTATATATAAAATAATATAATTAAAACAATATTATCAGAATATTAGAATATTATTTATATATACACACACACACACACACACACATACACACATGTGTAACCATGTCTTGAACATTGTGGGTGGGGGACCAACTTATTATTACAAATAATAAATAACATATAATAATTAATATAAATAATACTCTATCAATTATATTATTATATATATATATAATATTATTATGTATATATTTATTTATGGGTTTTGTATTCCGAAAATTTTTTTTGTGGCAATGACATGCATAAAAACAGTTTGAAGTCGAGCGCGAGTAACTTCCCGCATTCCTCCGCGCGGGGCGTCAGTTCACTCCATGCTGGTCATGGCGACGCTGCGTTCATGTCCATGAGGCGGGAAGCGCGAGCTCCTTACGCGGTTTGAAGTGATCTCAGACAGCGAAATCAACGATGGCTGGCGTCTTCGACATCGATCTGGACCAGCCGGAGGAAAATGTCTCCGATGATGAGCTGGAGGAGGTAAAGGACGGGCGGTGTTTTGAAGGAAACGGCACGCGGGAGTGTTCAGAGTGCAGGCCTGAGGCCCGAGGAACAAGCGTCGGGCTGCTTTATGTTATGCTAACAGGCTAACGCGATTACTCTACAGTGTGTTTGATGTACTGAATAACTGCTATTCTGCCTGTCAGCGCATGTGTCAGAGATATTAGCGTTTGAAGTGCTGAAATATGATTTATACGCAGTAGTCAAAGATACGAACTGGAGTTAATAGTGTTGTATGTGAGCTTTCGACTTGGCAGTAACGTACAGTACAGGGAATTTAAAGGGCTGCATGTATGTGTTTCCTTTCACATCAAAACATGCAATGCAGCGTACCTTAGGTGTATACATGCATATTGCTTAAAATTATTTATTGACTTAACATGCATTTTATATTTACGAGGATCAGTCAATTAGGAGTTACAAGACCATAGATGGTGCATGTCATCTTATGGGATCTCTGGGAATAGTATTGCGAAATCCGAGCCCTTACGCTTTCATGTTCAGACTAGAAGTGCTGCCAGCTGTTGCCTCGTAACGTTATCTGCTCGTGCACTGATCATCTCTCCACCCGACATAATTGCAGTGAATTGAGCCTTTATTGATTATGCATTTCACACCTCTCTTCGGCAGGCTCAGATCAGTGACCTCATGGATCAGTGCAGTGGCTTTGAGTTGTAAGTATGCGCAGTGGTTGCAATAAAAAAAAAGTCAGTTTTTTTTTTTTTTTTTTTTTTTTTTAGTATTTTAATTTAAATTAGTAATATTTCTTAGATTATAAAAGGAACTAGCTAGAAAAATAAACCACATCAATGTTCTAATGCAGATGAGAGGTATATTAGGCCTGGGCGATAAAACGGTATCAATATTTATCGACGGTACACCTTCTTCGATAACGATATAAAAATGTTCGATATAGCGCACGATATAGGCACATGCTATGAGTGACGCAGACAGCACATACAAACACATGCTGAAATGAGTGCTGTGCCTGCCTGTGATGAGGAGATTGTGAATAAAGAATGAATATTAGTCGAATTTAAAATAATCATTTGCATTTGAATGTTAGGTGTGCATCAGGGAGCATCATCAGTGTCGCGCGAGAGATGCGGTGAAGATCTTGATTAGGTTAAAACCGAAACCAAGCCATTCACACAGATGCATATTCAGCGCATTTTTTAGATGGACAAATATGACTGCTGCACTCGCGTCTCACAAGAGATGTATAGAAAGCCATGCAAAGTTAAAACCGTTTAAACTTTTAGAAAACACGTCACGAATTTGTGGAGGTTTATTCCTTTTCACTGCGTCTCATGTTTTTAAGTGCAATCTGTGTGAATGGCGATTCGGCTCTTTGGATTAAGCAATACATAAATACATGATGCGGTTTTGTTCATAATTGTTTATGCAATTTTTAAATGCACTACATTATTTTGCTCATTGCGCCCTCCTGTGGCCTCGGACTGTAAAAAGTTTACTTACGACCTATTTAATCTGCATATAAAACATTAGAAATGAGATTTAAAACAAAAAATATTTGTTGTTTGTCTCAATAAATTGGGTTAATTTAAAAATACAGTGGTTACATTTAAACAGTTTTTTTCTATTGCTCTTTGTTTAAAAAAAGGTTATAAAAAATGTCAATAATTGTCGATACCGAATTATATGAAACATTATATCGTTGATCAATTTTTTAGCTATATCGCCCACCCCTAGGAATAATGCACATAATCACTTTATTTCTGGTTTATTCTTATAGTAACATGGACGACTGTGAGAAGATTGAGATATCGGAGGACAATGTGAACCAAGGCACTGAGAACATCTGTACAGAGTGTTTTGAGCTTCTTCGTGTGTTGGGGAAAGGAGGTTATGGAAAGGTATTTTTTTTAAATTAATGTATCACTTTAAAATATTCATTTTATTTATTTATTTTTAAAGCACTTTTCACACTATACCGTAGCTCCAAATCACTGAACACAATTACAATATTACAGTACATTATGTTAAACGTAAAAACAGAAGTGTGTTAAAATGTTAAAAGGCTAAAGAGCACAAATATGACTTTATACCAGGAAGCAGCCCCAGCACAGACACACCCAATTAAATTACACCCAATTAGTTTACTATCGTAAACTAAAACTGTTAAAAATATGTTTGTGAATTGAAATAAACTATAATTAAAACTATAAATAAATAATATATAAATAATAAAACTACAGAAATAGAAATTTCAATTTGAAGCATTGAAATGACTAACTATAAAACTCAATCAGTGTTACTAATTAGATTTAATTTATTTTTATGAATTTAATCAATTAAACCTTAAAGGGTTTCATTTCCAAAAATGAAAATTAGGCTGCTTTTTACTCGCCCCCGAGGCATCCTAGGTGTATATGACTTTCTTCTTTCAGACGAATCCAGTCGGAGTTATATAAAAATTTGTCTTTGATCTTTCAAGCTCTATCATTGCAGTCAGCGGGTTTTGCATTGCTTCAGTCCAAAAGAAGTTAAATAAAAAGCGCCTCTGCATAAAAAAAAGTGTCTCACACGGCTCCGGGTGGTGAACGAAGGCCTCCTGTAGCAAATCAATTAGTTTTTGTAAGAAAACTATCCATATTCAAAATGTAATAATCACTTTAATGTAGCTTGCGTTCACTGTTGTAAACAGAAGCAGTTCCGGGGGAATGACGTATGAGGTCCGCTTTGCGCATGCGCCACTCAGAAGTGACGCACGCGGAAGCGCAGCGGAGAGATCAAAACAACGGTCAAGAATTAGAAGTACAAAACGAGGATTTGTAAAGAAGAATGTCGGAGGATTTTGATATAAGCCAAGAGGAGACTGGTTTTCCTTTGCTAAAGTAAGGAAACTTTGCTTCCTTTGCTTTGTTAACAAACGTTGGTTTTCACGAGACTCACCAGCACATGCGCAACGCTGAACTCATACGACATCCGCCCGGAGCTGCTTCCATGTACAACAGTTGGCGCAAGCTACATTAAAGTGATTATTACGTTTTGAATATGGATATTTTTCTTACAAAAACTCATCGATTCGCTACAGGAGGCCTTTGTTCACCCCCTGGAGCCGTGTGAGACACTATTTTTATTTTTTATGGTTTTACGCTTTTTATTTAACTACTTTTGGACTGAAGCAATGCAACACCTGCTGACTGCAATGATAGACCTTGAAAGATCAAAGACAACTCCGACTGGATTCGTCTGAAAGAAGAAAGTCATATACACCTAGGATGCCTCAGGGGTGAGTAAAACACAGCCTAATTTTCATTTTTGGGTGAACTAATCCTTTAATAATAATATTTAAAAACATTAAAAATTAATAAAAAAAAACAACAACAAAAGTAAACAAAAAAAATATAAAAAATAAAAATCTAAACATTATTAAAAACTATAAAACCATATACATAATACTAAAATGTTCTGTTTGAACCTGACTAGGCTTGAATTTAACCTTTTCTTCTGTATGTTTTGTAGGTTTTCCAGGTTCGGAAAGTGTCTGGTGCAGGTTCAGGAAAAATATTTGCAATGAAAGTCTTAAAAAAGGTTGAGCAAATTCCTTTGATTTGAATACAGTAATTTAGATTTGTGGCAATGTCTCAGTGTCGCTCTATTCTGCTTCTTGTAGGCTATGATTGTACGCAACGCCAAGGACACCGCGCATACTAAAGCAGAGAGGAACATCTTAGAGGAAGTCAAGCATCCTTTCATCGTTGATCTAATCTATGCCTTTCAGACGGGTGGCAAGCTTTACCTCATCCTTGAATACCTAAGTGGTTTGTGACTCAAGAACAACCTTTGTCGCATAGGGATAGATAACTATTGATTCTTTCCACTGTCCTCCTGTTGCTGCGGAATACATTCTGCCCTTGAAAGGCATTCCTTCTCTAAATGTTTTTTTTTTTTTTGTAGAGGGAATTTATTTAAACATTTTATGCAAAATTATATTTATTTAAAAGTTTCAACTTTTTTTTGTTGCAATTTGTGTGCTGAAATGGTACATTTGCAGTGTGATATGATGTGGTGATGCTTTACTACCCATCCATCCATCCCTGTGTTTGCTCTTAAAACTGGTATTTGTGGTAAAAGCCTTTTTTCTTTTGCAGGTGGGGAGCTTTTCATGCAGCTTGAGCGAGAGGGGATTTTCATGGAGGACACAGCCTGGTAAGAAAGGGCGATTTGATGAGTTGTGACTCTTAAAGCATAAACTTACTATATTAAAATTGAATTATGATTAGCACTTTAAACACGTAGCGTTTTATTGAAGTGTCAACTTTTGAAACAATTTTTAAGGACACATGAACACCGACACATGCATACAATAGGCCTTACATTTAACATGATGAGATGAAGGAAGATAATCAGAATGATGCTCAGGGTTTTTACACGCAGCTTTTACTTGGCTGAAATCTCTATGGCTCTCGGGCATCTGCATCAGAAAGGCATCATCTACAGAGATCTCAAACCGGAGAACATCATGCTCAATAACCAAGGTTTGGCTGCTTCGTATTGTGGTTTAGATAGGAGTAAATTTGAAAATGAACTGAGAAATGCTTAGTTATAA
>NW_015505412.1:1990977-1997180 GCF_001515645.1 Sinocyclocheilus grahami
CTTAAAAAAGGTTGAGCAAATTCCTTTGATTTGAATACAGTAATTTAGATTTGTGGCAATGTCTCAGTGTCGCTCTATTCTGCTTCTTGTAGGCTATGATTGTACGCAACGCCAAGGACACCGCGCATACTAAAGCAGAGAGGAACATCTTAGAGGAAGTCAAGCATCCTTTCATCGTTGATCTAATCTATGCCTTTCAGACGGGTGGCAAGCTTTACCTCATCCTTGAATACCTAAGTGGTTTGTGACTCAAGAACAACCTTTGTCGCATAGGGATAGATAACTATTGATTCTTTCCACTGTCCTCCTGTTGCTGCGGAATACATTCTGCCCTTGAAAGGCATTCCTTCTCTAAATGTTTTTTTTTTTTTGTAGAGGGAATTTATTTAAACATTTTATGCAAAATTATATTTATTTAAAAGTTTCAACTTTTTTTTGTTGCAATTTGTGTGCTGAAATGGTACATTTGCAGTGTGATATGATGTGGTGATGCTTTACTACCCATCCATCCATCCCTGTGTTTGCTCTTAAAACTGGTATTTGTGGTAAAAGCCTTTTTTCTTTTGCAGGTGGGGAGCTTTTCATGCAGCTTGAGCGAGAGGGGATTTTCATGGAGGACACAGCCTGGTAAGAAAGGGCGATTTGATGAGTTGTGACTCTTAAAGCATAAACTTACTATATTAAAATTGAATTATGATTAGCACTTTAAACACGTAGCGTTTTATTGAAGTGTCAACTTTTGAAACAATTTTTAAGGACACATGAACACCGACACATGCATACAATAGGCCTTACATTTAACATGATGAGATGAAGGAAGATAATCAGAATGATGCTCAGGGTTTTTACACGCAGCTTTTACTTGGCTGAAATCTCTATGGCTCTCGGGCATCTGCATCAGAAAGGCATCATCTACAGAGATCTCAAACCGGAGAACATCATGCTCAATAACCAAGGTTTGGCTGCTTCGTATTGTGGTTTAGATAGGAGTAAATTTGAAAATGAACTGAGAAATGCTTAGTTATAATAAGTCTTTTTTTTTTTTTTGTCTTATCACAGGACATGTAAAACTGACTGATTTCGGGCTGTGTAAGGAGTCGATTCATGATGGCACAGTGACACACACTTTCTGCGGCACTATTGAATACATGTCAGAGACGTTTAAAGAAACCTTTACATCCTTGTGACGTCTAAGTAGCTAATTTCCTGTTTTCCGAATGTCACTTTTCATTGCCTGACGTGCCTGTGTGACATGCATTTAGATGGATTCTACAGTAGTGTGAGAAGTTTCTTTATTTCAGGGCTCCAGAGATCCTCATGAGAAGCGGACACAATCGGGCTGTTGACTGGTGGAGTCTGGGGGCTTTGATGTATGACATGTTAACTGGAGCAGTGAGTATAAATGTCTTGGTGCAGTGCACTAGCCTGCAATACTTCAATTTGGTTTTTTAATTTACATTCTGGAATTTATGTTTCTGAATTAATTTCAATAATCAATTAATGAGCTTGACTAATTAAAATTTTTTTTTTTTAATTTCTATTGGTCTTTTTAATGCAAGTAATTTTTTTTAAAGAAGTTTACTGACTCCTTAAGCTAGTTATTTAGGCAGCACACCATCTAGGGGCTGCAAGGGGTGGTAAGGGGTCCATTAAAATATATAAAAAAAAAAATTATATATATATTTTTTGGCCTATCAACACTAATGTGTGCTCCTAAAGTATTAAGGAAATATGTTTTAATTTGTCAAATTCATGTTCACTAATTTTAATAGATTTTCATTCTGATTTCTAAAGACTGGTCAAAAAACAAGACATTAATTGTACATTTTTAAAAGCTTTTTTATGTTTGTCATTTGTTATTTTTCTAAATATAATTCTACGGTTTCTCATTTACTGTCAACTTAAAAGATAAGTATTTTAGTGTAATGACTGTATAAACCAATTTCATTTTGAAATCAATAATTTGAGTTGTCACAAAACTTACACTAAATTTGTTCTCACACAGCATAAATAGATTTTTATCCATAACACAATACAGTTAGCTTTATATTTGTCAGTGAGGTCTCCCACAATAGAATCACTGTATTTGGGGTTCTTGGCATCAAAAAGTTTGCGAACCCTTGTTTTAGTCCATTTTGAAGTTTTTGAACTTCCCTACTATAAATGGATGTTTCTTTTTGACGAGGATGTTTTTTCTTCTTGCCTTTCTAGCCCCCCTTTACAGGAGAGAACCGTAAAAAAACCATTGACAAAATTCTTAAGTGCAAACTGAACCTCCCACCCTACCTCACACAAGAAGCCAGGGACCTTCTCAAAAGGGTAGGTGGACATTTTTATTTTTCCCCACTTATACACTTATTGTATGTTGCGCATTTGAATTTTGTAGCTTTTTAATAAGTCTTTGTTATATTGTAATAATAATTTTACTGTGCTCAGCTACTGAAAAGAAATGCCTCATCTCGGCTCGGGGCTGGACCTGGAGATGCAACAGAAGTACAGGTCTGTTTATCAGCATTAAAGACAACATTTTAAACCTGTAGGGCCTGACATGAAGAAAAATTTGAGTGTCATATTTGATAAATCAGGCTTTTACTAAGATATTTATGATCTAAGCTCTGTAGTTTTTATTGTTGGGGCCAAAACATATAATACAATGATTATTGAGATGTGAACAAATAAACGTTCCTTAAAACCCTAATGTATCATTTGATACATTTTAACATGATTTTTCTAAAAATGATGCATGAATAATCGAGTAAACCTAATCAGGCAAGTGTTCATTTAAAACATAAAAAAAAAAAAAATCTTGTTGATTGATATCACTTTTGAGTCCATGACACAATTAACATTACTAGCCAATCAGAATGTGTTGCCCTTATAAACACGAGACTCGCATAATAGTATCCAATTGCGGAGTCGCAGCCCTGATGAATGGAGAAGCGTGACAAAAAGCTGCGAGGCGCAATGGTCAAAGATGTCCATCTAGCGCGTATTTACATAGGATAACTAATTAAAAAGCAGCTGAGATTTGTAAACCGCTCAGAGTAATCATGTCATCTCCACAAGAACGATATGATTGCAGAACAAATTTACCTGGTTTTTTGAAAAGGTCCTGCTCGCACATGATCTATTAATGGTAACTTACCGGTAATTTACCAGTAAAGACTGTATGTGTGAAAGGGGCTAAACTCTTCCTCTGCATATGCTGTGAATTTGAATTGCTTAACGTTCATCTGGAAAAACAGTGTGCATTATCTCACTAGATTTGTAACGTAAATCATTTATAAACCTTTGCCAACACAGGAGAATACATCAACCTGTTTCTAAATATGCCATGTACATCGCAATTTCAAAATAAAAGACAATAAATACAAATATTTTGTCATTGAAAATTTCTTAAAAATAGTATTAAATAAAATATTGTCACGTTCTAGTGAACCAAGTATCTGTATTTTGTCTCATCTCGTGAGCTAAGTGTATTGTCACACCCTTAGTGTTGATAAGCGGTGATATAGCTCATAATTTTCCAAGTGTATGATACAGCTTTCATTCTTCAGATCAACTATATATTCAGAAAAAAAAATCAGTTTGAATAAAGAAAGCGATAACTTTGCCATAGTATCCTTTCAAATGTTAAAGTTGTCACAGTAATTGCATGCTTTGCATGTGCTACCCCCGCCCCCGGAAAAAAGTTCAGGCTCAGGATTTTTTTTTTTGCTTTAACCCCTGGAAGTGTTGGGCTTTAGTTTGTGATTTAATTTGCTTGAATTTGTCTTCTAGACTCATCCCTTCTTCCGACACGTTAATTGGGAGGACCTTCTCGCGCGTAAAGTAGAACCACCATTCAAGCCTTTCTTGGTAACTATAGTCACATTTCTCGGGGCTGGACCTGGAGATGCAACAGAAATACAGGTCTGTTTATCAGCATTAAAGACAACATTTTAAACCTGTAGGGCCTGACATGAAGAAAAATTTGAGTGTCATATTTGATAAATCAGGCTTTTATGGGTCATATAGTATGATATTAAAAAAAAAAAAACATACATTTCATTTAGAAGCCCAAACTGAACTATGCAATTTGGTGCAGTTGCTGTTATTTCATGTGGCCAAAAAGATTCTGAAGCCTGTTACTTGTAATGTAAACAGTGAGATCTTTATAACCGTTAAGATGACTACTTGCATAAAAAACAAGAATTGTCACTCTATAATTTCCAATAATATGTCTTACTAAGATATTTATGATCTAAGCTCTGTAGTTTTTATTGTTGGGGCCAAAACATATAATACAATGATTATTGAGATGTGAACAAATAAACGTTCGCTAAGCGGTCCCTAATGTATCATTTGATACATTTTAACATGATTTTTCTAAAAATGATGCATGAATAATCGAGTAAACCTAATCAGGCAAGTGTTCATTTAAAACATAAAAAAAAACATTTTAAACCTGTAGGGCCTGACATGAAGAAAAATTTGAGTGTCATATTTGATAAATCAGGCTTTTATGGGTCATATAGTATGATATTAAAAAAAAAAAAACATACATTTCATTTAGAAGCCCAAACTGAACTATGCAATTTGGTGCAGTTGCTGTTATTTCATGTGGCCAAAAAGATTCTGAAGCCTGTTACTTGTAATGTAAACAGTGAGATCTTTATAACCGTTAAGATGACTACTTGCATAAAAAACAAGAATTGTCACTCTATAATTTCCAATAATATGTCTTACTAAGATATTTATGATCTAAGCTCTGTAGTTTTTATTGTTGGGGCCAAAACATATAATACAATGATTATTGAGATGTGAACAAATAAACGTTCGCTAAGCGAACCCTAATGTATCATTTGATACATTTTAACATGATTTTTCTAAAAATGATGCATGAATAATCGAGTAAACCTAATCAGGCAAGTGTTCATTTAAAACATAAAAAAAAAAAAATCTTGTTGATTGATATCACTTTTGAGTCCATGACACAACTAACATTACTAGCCAATCAGAATGTGTTGCCCTTATAAACACGAGACTCGCATAATAGTATCCAATTGCGGAGTCGCAGCCCTGATGAATGGAGAAGTGCGACAAAAAGCTGCGAGGCGCAATGGTCAAAGATGTCCATCTAGCACGTATTTACATAGGATAACTAATTAAAAAACAGCGGAGCTTTGTAAACGGCTCAGAGTAATCATGTCATCTCCACAAGAACGATATGATTGCCAGAACAAATTTACCGGGATTTTTGAAAAGGTCCTGCTCGCACATGATCTATTAATGGTAACTTACCGGTAATTTACCAGTAAAGACTGTATGTGTGAAAGGGGCTAAACTCTTTCTCTGCATATGCTGTGAATTTGAATTGCTTAACATTCATCTGGAAAAACAGTGTGCATTATCTCACTAGATTTGTAACGTAAATCATTTATAAACCTTTGCCAACACAGGAGAATACATCAACCTGTTTCTAAATATGCCATGTACATCGCAATTTCAAAATAAAAGACAATAAATACAAATATTTTGTCATTGAAAATTTCTTAAAAATAGTATTAAATAAAATATTGTCACGTGCGGAGTCGCAGCCCTGATGAATGGAGAAGCGTGACAAAAAGCTGCGAGGCGCAATGGTCAAAGATGTCCATCTAGCGCGTATTTACATAGGATAACTAATTAAAAAGCAGCTGAGATTTGTAAACCGCTCAGAGTAATCATGTCATCTCCACAAGAACGATATGATTGCAGAACAAATTTACCTGGTTTTTTGAAAAGGTCCTGCTCGCACATGATCTATTAATGGTAACTTACCGGTAATTTACCAGTAAAGACTGTATGTGTGAAAGGGGCTAAACTCTTTCTCTGCATATGCTGTGAATTTGAATTGCTTAACATTCATCTGGAAAAACAGTGTGCATTATCTCACTAGATTTGTAACGTAAATCATTTATAAACCTTTGCCAACACAGGAGAATACATCAACCTGTTTCTAAATATGCCATGTACATCGCAATTTCAAAATAAAAGACAATAAATACAAATATTTTGTCATTGAAAATTTCTTAAAAATAGTATTAAATAAAATATTGTCACGTTCTAGTGAACCAAGTATCTGTATTTTGTCTCATCTCGTGAGCTAAGTGTATTGTCACACCCTTAGTGTTGATAAGCGGTGATATAGCTCATAATTTTCCAAGTGTATGATACAGCTT
>NW_015505412.1:1997295-2011834 GCF_001515645.1 Sinocyclocheilus grahami
CTACCCCCGCCCCCGGAAAAAAGTTCAGGCTCAGGATTTTTTTTTTTGCTTTAACCCCTGGAAGTGTTGGGCTTTAGTTTGTGATTTAATTTGCTTGAATTTGTCTTCTAGACTCATCCCTTCTTCCGACACGTTAATTGGGAGGACCTTCTCGCGCGTAAAGTAGAACCACCATTCAAGCCTTTCTTGGTAACTATAGTCACATTTGGGGTGTGTGCCGCCATCTTACAGGTTAACTGAGTATGTATGAATTACATGACCTGATGTTTTGTTTCAACAGCAATCTGCTGACGATGTGAGCCAGTTTGATTCAAAATTCACCAGCCAGACTCCTGTTGACAGTCCTGATGACTCCACGCTAAGCGAAAGTGCAAATCAGGTCTTTTTGGTAAGTCAGCCAAGTCATAATTTCACTGTCCTGCTTATCTATTTTGAAAAATGTTGGGGCTTTCCTTATGTTCTTTTTAAATTCTTGCAGGGTTTTACCTATGTAGCTCCATCCGTGTTGGAAAATCTAAAGGAGAAGTTCTCATTTGAGCCAAAAATTCGTTCACCTCGCCGGTTTTTGGGAAGCCCTCGAACGCCTGTCAGGTAATCACAGCTTTTGACTTGTAAATGTCACAGATTTTTAAAAATCTAATTAAAAACCAATTTCCTCACTTTTGCCTCCTGTATTTCAGCCCGGTTAAGTTCTCAGGAGATTGTTGGCCACGAGGTCCCACTTTACCCAGATCCTCCACCCTTCAGTCCCCCACAGAAGTGTCCACCATGGATCAGATGGAGGTCCAGGCTAGTTCCGAGGCCACCGCCCCTCTTCCCATCAGGCAACCCGCTGGCTCCAGCGTGGGCCAGTTTAAGCAGCAGGCCTACCCTGTGATCTCCAAAAGGCCAGAGCATCTACGAATGAACCTATGACCATTAGTCCAACTTAGAGTTTTCCTTTGCTTACTCTATTTCTTTTATATGGACACTTGGGGAGAAGAAAGGTCCCCACCGTCACTACCATCTGCTATATACTGTTCTTCACATCTGATGAGCATGTGTTTTTCACTGAGTTTGAGAAACTGCTGCAGTTCCTCACATCCCAAAACCTCAGAGATGATTCCTGACATTACACATCAAATGGATTATCAGGATTGGGCCTTTTTTGGATTATCAACTTTTTTTTACATGATTTTACCATAAAAGGAACTTGAAACAAACAAAAAAGAAAAGGAGACAAATGTGCAGATGAGTAGATGCTCCCTGCGGGATGATCAAGTGATGTTGAGGAATTGCTTCCAGTGGGATGCTTTGAGTTTTTACAGTATTTCTGAGGGAAGCTGAATCGCTTTCCAGCTGTTAAACACAATTGTACAAATCATTGCGGATTGCAGAATGAGATGCATTTGTGGGAGTTTCGCCCAGCGGAGGTTTGCAACCTGACTTAAGTCTTGCACTTTTTTTTTTTTTAAATGAGTGGATCCCACAGTGATGTATAGATGATGGATAAATACACAAGCCTCAATAAAAAACAAATATGTTGACTTTTGAAACTTTATTATGAGCTGGGGTGTCAAATCAGTTCCTTTTGTTTGTAATTTTACAAAAGGATGTGCATTACAAGATAATATACAATACCATTCAAACGTGTGGGGTCTGTGAGACTTTTAAATGTTTTTTGAAGACCTCTGTTTTGCTCAGCAAGGCTGCATTTATTTGATCAAAAATACAGTAAAAACCGTAACATTGTGGAATATTATTACTATTGAAAATAACTTTCCATATTTTAAAATGTATTTCTGTGATTATAAAGCTGAATTTTCAGCATCATTACTCCAGTCTTCAGTGTTATGTAATCCTTCAGAAATCATTCTAATATGCTGATGTTCTTTTCAATCTATTGAGAACAGTTAAACTTAATATTTTGGTTGAGACTGATACATTGTTTTCAGAACTTGAATAGAACAGCATTTAGTTGAAACGGAAATCTTAAACCTTATAAATGTCTTTACTGTCACATAGATCAATTGAATGCATCCTTGCTGAATAAAAATACTTTTTTTTTTTTTTTTTATAAATCTCAGATGCAAATTTTGTAATAGTAGTGTACATAAGAAAATATATGAATGTGCAATCACTTTTTCAGTCATGCCTTTTTAATCAAATTGGAAGTTATTTGGGAGAAAAAATATCAGAAAAGATTGACACTTCACAGTAAAATTAGTTAAATTTGGTACCATTAGTTAATGTATTAGGTGTCATAAACTAACAATGCAATGGGATGTTCTAGTGAACCAAGTATCTGTATTTTGTCTCATCTCGTGAGCTAAGTGTATTGTCACACCCTTAGTGTTGATAAGCGGTGATATAGCTCATAATTTTCCAAGTGTATGATACAGCTTTCATTCTTCAGATCAACTATATATTCAGAAAAAAAAATCAGTTTGAATAAAGAAAGCGATAACTTTGCCATAGTATCCTTTCAAATGTTAAAGTTGTCACAGTAATTGCATGCTTTGCATGTGCTACCCCCGCCCCCGGAAAAAAGTTCAGGCTCAGGATTTTTTTTTTTGCTTTAACCCCTGGAAGTGTTGGGCTTTAGTTTGTGATTTAATTTGCTTGAATTTGTCTTCTAGACTCATCCCTTCTTCCGACACGTTAATTGGGAGGACCTTCTCGCGCGTAAAGTAGAACCACCATTCAAGCCTTTCTTGGTAACTATAGTCACATTTGGGGTGTGTGCCGCCATCTTACAGGTTAACTGAGTATGTATGAATTACATGACCTGATGTTTTGTTTCAACAGCAATCTGCTGACGATGTGAGCCAGTTTGATTCAAAATTCACCAGCCAGACTCCTGTTGACAGTCCTGATGACTCCACGCTAAGCGAAAGTGCAAATCAGGTCTTTTTGGTAAGTCAGCCAAGTCATAATTTCACTGTCCTGCTTATCTATTTTGAAAAATGTTGGGGCTTTCCTTATGTTCTTTTTAAATTCTTGCAGGGTTTTACCTATGTAGCTCCATCCGTGTTGGAAAATCTAAAGGAGAAGTTCTCATTTGAGCCAAAAATTCGTTCACCTCGCCGGTTTTTGGGAAGCCCTCGAACGCCTGTCAGGTAATCACAGCTTTTGACTTGTAAATGTCACAGATTTTTAAAAATCTAATTAAAAACCAATTTCCTCACTTTTGCCTCCTGTATTTCAGCCCGGTTAAGTTCTCAGGAGATTGTTGGCCACGAGGTCCCACTTTACCCAGATCCTCCACCCTTCAGTCCCCCACAGAAGTGTCCACCATGGATCAGATGGAGGTCCAGGCTAGTTCCGAGGCCACCGCCCCTCTTCCCATCAGGCAACCCGCTGGCTCCAGCGTGGGCCAGTTTAAGCAGCAGGCCTACCCTGTGATCTCCAAAAGGCCAGAGCATCTACGAATGAACCTATGACCATTAGTCCAACTTAGAGTTTTCCTTTGCTTACTCTATTTCTTTTATATGGACACTTGGGGAGAAGAAAGGTCCCCACCGTCACTACCATCTGCTATATACTGTTCTTCACATCTGATGAGCATGTGTTTTTCACTGAGTTTGAGAAACTGCTGCAGTTCCTCACATCCCAAAACCTCAGAGATGATTCCTGACATTACACATCAAATGGATTATCAGGATTGGGCCTTTTTTGGATTATCAACTTTTTTTTACATGATTTTACCATAAAAGGAACTTGAAACAAACAAAAAAGAAAAGGAGACAAATGTGCAGATGAGTAGATGCTCCCTGCGGGATGATCAAGTGATGTTGAGGAATTGCTTCCAGTGGGATGCTTTGAGTTTTTACAGTATTTCTGAGGGAAGCTGAATCGCTTTCCAGCTGTTAAACACAATTGTACAAATCATTGCGGATTGCAGAATGAGATGCATTTGTGGGAGTTTCGCCCAGCGGAGGTTTGCAACCTGACTTAAGTCTTGCACTTTTTTTTTTTTTAAATGAGTGGATCCCACAGTGATGTATAGATGATGGATAAATACACAAGCCTCAATAAAAAACAAATATGTTGACTTTTGAAACTTTATTATGAGCTGGGGTGTCAAATCAGTTCCTTTTGTTTGTAATTTTACAAAAGGATGTGCATTACAAGATAATATACAATACCATTCAAACGTGTGGGGTCTGTGAGACTTTTAAATGTTTTTTGAAGACCTCTGTTTTGCTCAGCAAGGCTGCATTTATTTGATCAAAAATACAGTAAAAACCGTAACATTGTGGAATATTATTACTATTGAAAATAACTTTCCATATTTTAAAATGTATTTCTGTGATTATAAAGCTGAATTTTCAGCATCATTACTCCAGTCTTCAGTGTTATGTAATCCTTCAGAAATCATTCTAATATGCTGATGTTCTTTTCAATCTATTGAGAACAGTTAAACTTAATATTTTGGTTGAGACTGATACATTGTTTTCAGAACTTGAATAGAACAGCATTTAGTTGAAACGGAAATCTTAAACCTTATAAATGTCTTTACTGTCACATAGATCAATTGAATGCATCCTTGCTGAATAAAAATACTTTTTTTTTTTTTTTTTATAAATCTCAGATGCAAATTTTGTAATAGTAGTGTACATAAGAAAATATATGAATGTGCAATCACTTTTTCAGTCATGCCTTTTTAATCAAATTGGAAGTTATTTGGGAGAAAAAATATCAGAAAAGATTGACACTTCACAGTAAAATTAGTTAAATTTGGTACCATTAGTTAATGTATTAGGTGTCATAAACTAACAATGCAATGGGATGAACAATAGTACATTTGATCAATTCTGAAAAATTTATTCTTCAAAGTTCATTTTCAGATCCTGATGCTTCTGATATGAACAAAGTTTGCATAAAAAGGTCATATACAAATGTGTTTGTCTGTGGTTAACTTTTTTTAAATTTTTTTTATTAAGTCCTAGGTCCCCCATTGTCCACAACAATATTTGAAGCCCCCCATCTCCCCTTGATTGAGAGTTGATTAGTTTGTGACTTTTCCAGGTCTGTATATCCCACTTTTAAAATCAGGCTACCTCATATATATCCAGATTTTCCAAGACTTGTGAGAATCTTGGTCTTTCAAAGAAAAAATGCTTTTGTCTTCTTTTACGTCATTTGACGGCATCTGAAGGCCCTCTGGTTGAGAACCACTGGTGTAGATGTTCCCGATCCTCCCCGCAACACTCTTTATGTGTACAACTGGGTTCTGTCATTTCAAATACAGATGAATATTGTCTGATCTTAATATTTAGTTGGTATAAATCATTTGGATAGAAACGCTCATGTAGATGGGGATACGTTTAAACAGTTTTCCCTCAGGTTGCAGCTCTTGCTCAGCATGTTTGTGAGTTGTTCATAAGGGAGAACTCAAATACTAGTTTATGGTGCAATATAATGCTTGGGTGAAACCTCTTTTGTGTCCAATCAGCAGAGAGGAGACACTTCAGAATGGTCTATGTTTTACCTGGTGGCAGCATTAGTCTCTGATAGCCGTATCATGTGATGGCTGATGGGGAATTCTTGGTTCTATACAAATGTGTATTTAAATCTTGTACGTTGTTTGAGGAAGTACAATCTGGGGAGAACATTAATGGCATTTGCATATGACAAACAATATGTTGTCTCATCTGTGTTTCCCAGGGGATTCCCTAAAATTGTCAGCATAACGGCAATAACTGTGTGTGTCTGAGGAAACAGATGTTGAACATCAGTTGTAGCAGGACTAACAGTTTTAACAGCACTGGGTGATTCATGCTTGTTAAAAACTAACTAGCTAACTCCTTTGGCTTTCAAACTTGTGATGTGGTACGGCAGCATGAGGTCTAACAGCTTAAAGCTGCCGTTCAAAAGTGTGGGTTTAGTAAGATTTTTATTACTTTTTAAAGACGTTTCTTATGCTCATCAAGGCTGCATTTTGAAGCTGAATTTTCAGCATCATTACTCCAGTCTTCAGTGTCACATGATCCTTCAGAAATCATTCTAATCTGCTGATTTATTGTCAGTGTTTGAAACACTGGTTCACAGGTTCCAAAAAAATATGAAGCAACAAAAACGGTTTCTAACATTGATAATAAATCAGCATATTAGAATGATTTCTGAAGGATCATGTGACACTGGAGACTGGAGTAATGATGCTGAAAATTCAGCTTTGCATCACATAATTAAATTATATTTTAAAGTATATTCAAATAGAAAACAGCTATTTTAAATTGCAATAATATTTCACAATTTTACTGTTTTTTTTCTGTATTTTTGATCAAATAAATGCAGCCATGATGAGCATAGGAAACTTCTTTAAAAAAACAAAAAATTCTTACTGATCCCAAACTTTTGAACTGCAGTGTAGTTTTTATTTTACAATAAAAAATTTTAGTTGACTATTTTTAATTAGTATAGTTTTTATTTGACTATTTTTTTGACTAAATACAGTAAATATAATATTGTGAAATATTATTACAATTTAAAATAGTTTTTTTATAATGTATTACAAAAAAAAGTATTGCTGTGATGCAAAGCTGAATTTTCAGCATCATTACTCCAGTTTTTAGTGCCACATGCTGATTTGATATGCTGATTTGCTGCTCAATTATTATTGGTGCTCAGTTATTAATTATGGTTAATATTATCATTGTTGAAAGTAGTTTTTGCTGCTTAGTATTTTTGTGTTGAAACCATGATACATCTGTCTGTGTCTATATATATATATATATATATATATATATATATATACACATCCAAGTTATGTTTTTGAAATCGCTTAAGGTCATCAAGGCTGCATTATTTTATCATATACTGTATTAAACATACAGTAAAAACAGTAATGTGATTATAATGATTTATGAAGGATCATGTGACACTGAAGACTGGAGTAATGATGCTGAAAATTCAGCGTTGCATCACAGGAATAAATTATATTTGAATATATATTCAAATAGAAAACAGTTCATTTAAATGGCAATAATATTTCAAAATTTTACTAGTTTTACTATTTTTTTAATCAAATAAATGCAGCCTTGGTGAGCAAAAAAACAAATTTTTCAAAACAAAAAACATAATCAATTATATACATCACCCTCATGTCTTGTGGAACTCAAAAGGAGCCAGAATGACCGTCTCCTTTTCACTTTGTGTGGAAATAATTCAGTGAAAGTAAACGTTGTCTGAAGCTGTCATGCTGTGTTGTGCAGTAGGGCGCTGCAGGGATCTGTATGACCTCTAGAGGGCGACAAAACGCTGGATGCTGTTCATCATCTGAGGCGGAGATGGCGAGGAAGAAGCTGTCAAAACACTGCAAGGCCGTTTGTCTGGCATTTAAACATCAATTGGTTATGCTTCAAATTTGCACCTTACATTTGATTACATGTGCTGTTAAGGTAAGTTCATTTAAATGCATTAATCTTTCACGGTGTTATATATTTTTAGCCATTACGAAACGCCAGCTTGACACCCATCAAAACATACAGCAACGTCGTTATATACAAATGAAGTCATGATAACCAACCAGATTAGTAAAACTAGTCTTTTCTGTTAAGCTTGATCTTTTGTGTGTTTTAATAATGTATATTTACAGTATTCAAGTAAATTTGATATCAAATCGATATCTGCACACATAAGAACCCCCTTAGAAACAATCGCCATGTTAACCATAGTTTCCTCTAAAGGCGTGGTTCATTGTTACTTCTGTAAAACCATGTTAATTCAACATTTATGGAATTGTTTAATTTCTCATTTTAATGACAGTGGTGGCTACTGTCAAGTTACCGCAAATTGTATTGCAGTATAGAAACAATGATCAAACACTAGTCCATCTATTTCAGAGACAGTTCACCCAAAAATGAACAATCCGTTATCCCCACTGATATATATATATATATATATATATATATATTATAGATCAGTGGTCATCCCTCATGTTTTACCAAAACCAAATAACTTGCTTTCTTCTGTGGAAAATCCTGGTTGGTCTCACAGGACCAATCCTGTGTTTTTGTCCATACGATTGAAGTCATTGTGAACCACAGTTATTTGGTTGCTCTGTCTCTCCATTTTCCCTTCACAGGAGGATGTAAACCTCTACAATGTATCCGCCTGAGCATCTCAACGTGAGCCCCTGGGGCTTGTCTGAGTTTTTGGTCCAGAGGAGGCTGCTTGGTTTTGGGGCGTTGCTGGCCTGGATAATCTTGTTCCACCTGCTGGTCAACGTTTGGCTCCTCTGTGTCTTCACAAGCCTCTTAGTGGTCTTAGGTGGTTGGTTTGGTTCCCAGGCTGTCCTGGACTCAGACAGCGTTGTTCATCTGGAGCGCTTTGCTAGGCTGGACGAGATCCCACATAGTGCCGAGAGCGAGCAACAACTGGAAGATGAGATCCAGAAGACAGTTGCCAAGATCATACGTGACTTTGTCACCTCGTGGTACAGCACCATTTCCAGAGAAAAGGAGTTTGAGGATGAGGTGCACAATGCCATGATCTCCATTGCGATGGAGCTGAAGGGTCGAGCGGCAAGAGTTGACAGGAAAGCTTTATCCCAGAGGGCTTTAGACCTATCTGGATGCCACCTTCAGTGTTATTTGAGTGCCAAGGAAGCCATTAAACATCAAGTGGTGGACAAAGATGGAGATCTCTGGGAGGTGTACAGCAAATTCTGCCCTCCTCATCCCGCTCTTCAGAGCTCTGCTGTCGAGGTGAATTACGTACGGGCCATTGTAGATCTGCTTCTCCATGTTCTTGTACCTCCTCCACATTTAGAAACCAGAACAGGTCGATTTGTGGTGGGCGAACTTATAACGTGCAATGTTCTGCTGCCTTTAATTGCAAAACTGTCTGACCCAGACTGGCTAAACATGCTGATTGTAAGCATCTTCAGTAAATCCAGTGAACCAGCCCCAGAGCCAGAACCAGTAGAAGTTCAGGCTCCACCACAAGTTGTATCTGATCAAGAAAACACACTGCAAGAACTTGAAATTCCTTGCGTTCTGACCCTAAAAGCCACCCCAGAGACCCCCACAGCAATGGAGGCCCCAACGCCAGAACTTGCAGTTTACGATGTCATTGACTCCGGTGATCTTTATTCTCCACACAACCTGGAGGAAGATGAACCACGGTTGACCAAACCATTTCCGTTGGGTTTTAGCCCCAGGGATTATCTGAGGCTCGGTAAATCCAATCCTTTCTATCAAGAAACCGACTCTGATTTGGATTCTCCTCTAACAGACTTCAAGCGGAACTCCCTAGAATCGCTGGTTCTGACTGGTTCAGAGGAGACCCTTTCAGAAAGACTTGCCGAATGCGCCACTCCAGTTGATGCTGTGTTAGACCTCGAGGATGAACTTCCAACTTACTCCAATACGACAGAGAAGGAGCTATCAGTACATTCCACCTGTGTGCCCGAGGAAGAGTCATCAAGCTTTTGCACTCTTCAGCCGTTGGAGAAGAGTAACTCGAGTGCAGACCAGCCAGGCCTGGTGAACCCCAGTGAGCTGGCTTTGACTGCACCCATCCAGGCTTCTTCACCAGCTGGGATGGCATCCCTGGCAACTTTCAGCTTCGAGCCCCTTAGCAGTCCAGAGGGTCCAGTCATTATCCAGAACCTCCGCATCACTGGCACCATCACTGCCAAGGAGCACCGAGGCACTGGCTCACATCCCTACACTCTCTACACTGTAAAGGTGAATTGGTTCTCACTTTTCTCTGTTAAATCATGCTAGTTAAGTTATCAAGTTAGCCTAGTTAAAGAGTGGGTTAAGTTTATGATGTTTGATATTTAATAGTTCACACTCTCCTAATTTTACATTTAGTACTTTCTGTACTGGAAGCTTCTGACACCAAGACGAATTCCTTGTGTGTGTGTAAACACACTTGCCAATAAAGCTGAGATTCTGAGATTCCCTTTGCCGTCATGTAAAGCCGACTTAAAGTCTTCTTTAAAACATGACTAATTTCATTGTTAAATGTAATCTTTATTTTTTTTATATTATTATGTTAATATATTCAGAATTTCCATTGATCATACTGTACATTATAATGTTTTGCTGCTTAAATTCATGTGAAACATTTAAAACAATTGATTTTAATTTGAAGGATTCATTTTTTTAAATTAATTTACACAATACTGTATTGGATTTTAATATTGTACACTAATTGCATATCAACTATAACAATTGTTAATAATTATAGCTTTTAATAATAATTGATTTTTAAAATAAAACTATTGATATTAGTTTTAATTTCAGTGTTTTCTTTTTATTTGTTTAGACAAAATTGTATAGAATTTTAATATTTAACATTTTTCTGTTTTTTTTTTTTCCAGACATAAAAATAATTATTATATATGACAGAATTTTAATATTGGCCTTTCTCTGAAGTGCCTTTATTGTAATTTTAGTCTCTACAGTATTTAATCATATTTCTGTCTTCATTTAACAATTAGCACATCACGCTATTCATGGAAATGTCCAGTTCATTCTTATAGGATGTTCTGTAAAGCTTTAGTTTGTAATAGTAATCAAGGGGGCGGAGCAAAACGTCATTATAATATGGTTACTTAATAATAATGTATTTGTCTTGCAGTATGAAACAGCCATGGACTCTGAGAATCCTGAAGCTTTGCAGCCCATGGCCTATCACACTGTCAACCGACGCTACAGTGAATTCCTCAACCTTCAGACCCGTTTGGAGGAGAAACCAGAATTACGCAAGATTCTTAAACGTGAGCGGAGCACATTAGTCCTGTCAGTTTCAAAGCTTTCCAAAGCACTGTTTTATTGGTTGTCTTGTTCTGTTAACTAGATGTGAAAGGACCAAAGAAAATATTTCCTGAGCTTCCATTTGGAAACATGGACAGTGACAAAGTCGAGGCCAGGAAAGGTCTTTTGGAAACATTCCTTAGAGTACGTTCTTTGAATTCCTTTTTTTTTTTTTAAATATATATATATAAATTACATAAACCTGACTATACAGTGGGTACGGAAAGTATTCAGACCCCCTTAAATTTTTCACTCTTTGTTATATTGCAGCCATTTACTAAAATCATTTAAGTTAATTTTTTTCCCTCATTAATGTACACACAGCACCCCATATTGACAGAAAAACACAGAATTGTTGACATGTTTGCAGATTTATTAAAAAAGAAAAACTGAAATATCACATGGTCCTAAGTATTCAGACCCTTTGCTGTGACACTCATATATTTAACTCAGGTGCTGTCCATTTCTTCTGATCATCCTGGAGATGGTTCTACACCTTCGTATTCCATTCCACAGAACTTCTTTTAAATGTTTATTCATGTTTTCTTTTATTACAGCAACTTTGTGCCATTCCTGAAACGGCCAACAGTGAGGAAATGCAAGAATTTCTCGCTCTAAACACTGATGCAAGAATTGCCTTTGTTAAGAAACCCTTCATTGTTTCACGCATAGACAGGGTACTTTTCAAAATGCACATTGTTTGTTTTGACTGAAACACTTCACATAAAAAGTCTTTCATGAGATAATCTGTGACTTGGCAGATTGTGGTGAACGCTATAGTGGACACCCTGAAGACGGCCTTCCCTCGCTCAGAACCACAAAGTCCTACTGATGAAATTGACGCAGATCCTGATGGGAAACTGTCCACTGACAAGAAATCCAAGTATGGCAAGAAAGCTGCTTATTTAAAGTATTTTCTGAATGTTTATAGCTGTAAATCATTTCCTGTATGACTAACACACGTTTCTCTGTTTCATTTCTAGGTCTAGAATGAGGTTCTCTAGTAAAGTTGCCCCTGCTCTCAGTGTGTTGGACATGAAACCCAAAGTGCTTTACTGCTTTGATGAAAGCAGCTCTGTAAGTAGCATTCATCAGTAACTGAGCCTTTTCCAATGCACCATTAGAAGGAAGCGAATGAGAAATGGAAAATCGCTTTTGTTCATTTCCACTTTGATCTGCAATTTCCACTTAGTCTGCAATAGTCACTGCTGATCAGCAACACAGGGAATATGCATTGATTTGTTGTTGTTTTTGAAGGTTTTCAATGGCTTCTCGTTGAATGAGCTGGAGAGCTTCATCTCAGAGAAGGAGCGTTTAGAGGGTCAAGCAGGGTTTGATGCTGATGCAGAGAGAAGCGGAGGCCCAGGACCTAAATGGGATATGAAAACATGCACATGTGCCAGAGCACAGCTACAGAATGCACCTGCCTTCAGTGACTATGGTAATGACTCTTGTATGAGAGAAATCATTTTAGTTATTATAGTAATACATGAGTTCAACATATTAATCCAATCACCGCTGTTCTTTTGATAATAACTCGAGAGAAGGGTTGCTCAGACAAGGATTTTAAATATAGTGTATAAATCATATGAACCACTTAAATGAGGCTTTTGAAGCTCCGGTTACCATTTTAGCATGGAAAAGCATGACTGTATAGAACTGTATATTTTTCAATAAAAACAATAGCTATTCAGACAGGAAGAAAAAAAGATTTCATATTATATATAGAATTTATATTATTTATTGATTTTATATATATATATTATTATTTTTTTTTTTTCGAATTTTAAATTAGATTAGGATTAAATTATTTTAATATATGAAAATAATAAAATAAATAATAATTAATTATAATTTAATTTAAATACTGCATCCCCCTCAGAAGTTTGTTGGAGAATTGCACATTTACAAAAGGGGTTTTTCGCAGCCGTAGAACAGGAGATCTACCTAAAGTTCAGCTCTAACCCTGATCAAACCCAACCAAACCGGCTAATTAATATTCAATATTCAGGAGCGCTTGATAATCACAGACAGGTGTGTTGGATCAGGGTTGGTACTAAACTCTGCAGGTAGGTAGATCTCCAGGAACAGGATTGGGCACCCTGAAATAGAAGAACCGCTTTGGGTTTCCCAAAGAACCTTTCAGTGAACAGTTCTTGAAAGAACCACTTTTTCTTAGTGTGATGGACATTTTAATAATCTGAAGAACCTTTTTCCACTATAAAGAACCTTTTGTGCAATGGAATGTTAAGGGATGTTAAAGGTTCTTCATGGAACCATAGATGCCAATAAAGAACCTTTATTTTTTAAGAGTGTTGGGTCAGTAGGATTAATCTGTAATATTAATCTGTAAATTAACTCTAGAGGGCAGCATTGCACTTTCATAATGTTGCATAGTATCCATTTGCATTGACAAAAACCAGCTCATAGTTCTGTGCAGGAAAAAATAAACAAAGTAATTTCATGCTCCATATTATAAAAACATGTCAGTGATTGGATCTGTGTGTGTTCATATTTTGTATTTTAGTTGTACTTGTGGACGTGGAACATGATGTGCTCTTATTCAGTCATTCTGGAAGTCGTTTTACAAACACATTTTCAAAGATTCTGACCAATGTCTCTTATAGTCTTTTCCAGCCGTGACTGATGTCTTTATATTGTGTGTACCTGTGTGTTTGTACACAGCTAGTGAGACACCTCTATCTGACCAGGCCCTGAATATCCTGTGTGTGATCATGAAGGATCAGTGGAGCTGGCTTTGCACAGAGAACATCCAGAGGACCATCAGAATGCTGTTTGGGACCCTCATTGAAAGGTGTGTCCACCCCACTGATATGACCAGTTCCCGGTGTAATTAATCTTTGGTAGCTTCTTGAATTCATTTCAGATTCACACACACCCAGTTTTGCAGTATTTTGATTTAATCTCAAAGCTGAACCAACTGTTGAACATTTCTGCAATGCATTTTGAATTACGCTGTTGATGTTTTTTTTTTTTAACTATGGAGAATTTATCAAGCATATTTTAGCAGTATTAGCACACAGAAAGTTCATCCCTGCCAAGCAAAAGCTCAGTGCATTCATTTGTCTCTTTAATCTGCTGCTATGGGATTTTAGAGACATTGTCCAACACATCTCTCATCTCTGATGTGGAAAGAAGTGTTTTCAACTTAGTAAATGCCATAAATCTAGACCTTATCTATAGATTTAAAGGGGTCATATGATGCGATTTCAAGTTTTCCTTTCTCTTTGGAGTGTTACAAGCTGATTGTGCATAGATAAGATCTCTGAAGTTGCAAAGACTAAAGTCTCAAAACCAAAGAGATATTCTTTATCAAAGTTAAGACTCTGCCACTCCCCCCTAAAACAGCTCGTTCTAACACGCCCCCACATATCTACCTCACTATGTGGAAATATTAGCATAATGCCGCCCAAATGTGCACGCAAAGAAAGAAGGCGTGGTTTCAGTAACCGCAGTTAGTGTTGAAGCAGCATGTCAGGGAGACGCTGTGTGTTTCCTTCTGAATCAGTGACTGTAAGTATGTTTTGTTATTAGTTTGAGTATTTGCTATTGACTGTTCAAATGGGGAGTTTTGCGCATTGTGTGTGTGTGTGCGTGCGTGCGAGAGAGAGAGAGAGAGTGGGAGTGGGGGTGGGGGGGTCACATCACAAACACATACCAGCTTCATCACTGTGTCTGTCACGCGACTCTGTTCCCCTTTCGGGCTCTGTCTTTACATTTATTTTGAAAGATGAAGCTCGCGATTAAAGTTAAGGGGGGTTACATTT
>NW_015505412.1:2011904-2059422 GCF_001515645.1 Sinocyclocheilus grahami
TCATCACTGTGTCTGTCACGCGACTCTGTTCCCCTTTCGGGAACTGTCATTACATTTATTTTGAAAGATGAAGCTCGCGATTATGGAAAGGGGCGTTACATTTCCTACGAGTGCTTGCGGTGTTCGGCCAATCACAATGCACTGGGTCAGCTGGCCAATCAGAGCAGACTGCGCTTGTCGGAAGGAGGGACTTTGTAGAAAACGAAGCGTTTGAGAGAGGCGGGGCATAGAGGACCTACAATAATGTACAGTATTTGAAAAATAATGTGTTTTTTGAAAATTAAAGCATGTCAACATATTCTGTTACACCAAATACACAAAATAATGATCTTTAAAAAAGCATCATATGACCCCTTTAAAATGCATAATTGCATGAAGTGAAAAGTAGGACATTTGTTTGCACAAGTTTTGTTTGTGCAGATCAGCTAGTGCAGATTTATTGGCTGAAATCTTGTCTACTTTATAGATTTTGACTTCTAAAACATTTGTATCATGACTGGAACAGGATTTGCTGCTTTAGGCCATGATAATTGGCTTGAGGGAAGCCATTCACTAGATCGTTCACTCCATAGACCAGAAACACAGGCTTATTCAAAGAAGTTTAGCATTTCTCTGCATTCAAAGTTGGAGGAAGCTTGACCTCTTGAGGTGTGCAGTGTTGCAGGAAAGTAGACTCGATTGTACATCTTTACATTTTTGATTTATTAATATTTGTTACATGTTGATTTATGTTTTTAATAAAGTTGTTGTAGAATGCATTTATTGCGTTGTCCAAAAATTTTGGCATTTGCTAGACTAGTAAGACTTCAGTCTTCAGTAATGTTCGGAAATGATTGCCCATTATACACTAACGTTCAAAAGTTTGGGGTCAGTAAGATTAATATTTTTTTATTCAACAAGGATGCAATGATTTAATCAAAAGTTACAATATTTTATATTTTACAATATTTTTTATTTTATAATTACAATAGTTATAATTAATTCTTTTATTAATTAAATTACAAATTTTAATATAATAATAATTTTGAATGACATTTATAAATAAATGCATTTTTTTAAAACTGACTATTCATCAAGGAATCCTGATGAATTTTCCACAAAATTATTAAGCAGCACGATTGTTTTTTTAATAATAAGAAATGTTTCTTGAGCAACAAATCAGCAGATTCTAATGATTTCTGAAGGATCATGTGACGCAAGACTGGAGTAATGATGCTGAACATTCAGCTATGCAAAATCGCAGGAATAAATTACTTTTTACCATATATTCCAAAATACGTTATTTTACAATGTAAAATTATTTCACAATATAATTTTTTTTGCTGTATTTTTAACAAATCAATGCAGCATTGTTAAGACTTTTTTTTTTTTTTTCCAAAAACATTGAGACATCCTATCAACCTTAAACTTTTGAATAGTAGTGTATAAATAATCCACCGAGGCTCAACAGGGCCTAAAGAAAGACACGGCTGACAGATGGATTGACTCGATGAGGTGTCACTGAAGGCATCACTCATTCTCTCCCCAAACTGCTGTACAATTGCGTGATCATTCTTATTTTTAACTATGAATATAAATGCTTTATTAAACAAGTTCTGCAGTGGGGACCGATGACAACTTGATGTAGGAAGTGAGAACTGTGTGTTTTAAAGCTGTCAACAGGTGGCTTTCCCCCATCCTTTATGCTCCACTTCTCTTGGAGTTAATAACAGTCATGGGATGTCCCGCTGAGCCACCTTCAGTTTCAGTTTGTTGTTGAAGCTTTCTGCTCTGCTTTAATTAAAGTATGTGGTGTTTTTGCTACTCTGTTTAGCGATGACCGCATGTCTGTGGAGTGCAGATTTATCCCGTGGCACAGTAATGCCTTTCTAATGCAGGGAGGTTACCGAAACCTTGTGCTATAAAGGAGAGGGTTTTTTCTTGGTTTCTTTGAAACCATCCCATCCGTCCTTGAGGATTGAAGCTGAAAGGTCAGGCCTCACATTAAATAGCACACGCAAGCCCTCAGCGCCATACGCATCTGTTTTGCAGATCCTTGTGTTGTGATGTCTAGCCATTTCAAATGACTCGTTTGTGAGGCGGTGTATTAAACACCTGTTAGCTGACCGGCTTCCTGCCATGTTTAGCTGATGGATAACAGCCATCCAATGGGAAAGCTGGAGTGAGGCCTGTGATTTTCCTAAACAGTTGGACAGACCCAGTGTCTCAAAGGTGTGTCATTTGTGGGTTCAAGCAGATCAGTACAATGGCTATTTGTTCTGTTTGAAATAAATGTTCACAATGGCGCTTTCCCCCCATCCACTATTATGCAGGCTGTAGAACACATTTAATCTTCATTCTGCTCTAAACCAGAGGTTTTCAACCTTTTTCAGGAAATTGGACATTGTGGTGGATCACAGTCTAGCATGTCTAGTTCAGTTGCGAAGTTTGGTGGAAGTTTGTGTGGTTCCTTTTCCCAAACCATTTCAGCACCATCCCCAATTCTAGAGATTTAACTGGTCATGTCCTTAACAGTGATTGGCCAATTTCACACTTCCGGGTTTTTGACTTCCGGATTGACCCACGCTGGGTAAACTTATTTCTGGAAACAGCAATGGCTGAGCCTAACAAGAACCAGTTTATGAATGAAATATCATGAAAATGTTTGAACTGTCTTGGTGATGGTTAGACTAGTTAGCTCTAATTTTGAGATAAATTTAAGAACTTATTCTAAATGACGGCGCTTAACTTGATTATATCATTCTCCGTGTCTGTGCATTATCACATTCCATGTGGAACCTTTAGCGCTTTTTGCCATGTGCTGGGGAAGTCATCGGCTAGCAGCTCCCTTCTCACACAGACCTGATCTGCTGATACATATTTGAGATGCCAGACCGTTTGAACCCTGAACATGTGTTTCTGGACATATCAATCATAAATGGAAGCACTTCTGTATCTCTGAATCTCATTCACTCACATAATATGCTCCTGTCGCTATCATCTTAAAATCTATAAATATGCACAGTATCATAAAACCCATTAGTAGTAGTGTTGGTTTTGCACATTTTATAGTTGCTCTGCTTACTTGGTTACAAAGATTGTGAATAATGTTATACAATATGCTTGAATGCGGGATATAATGTTGTGAGATTAATACATGCTTCAAGCAATTATTTCAAGCATACTAAACTCACGAGAATATTATGTAATCCCGACAGAATAGAACGGTGAAACAAAGACATCATATATAGATTTAAATAAGAAAAAGTCCAGAACTGGATCATTATTGCAGTGATTAACATGTTTCTGGCATGTTGTATTTTTGACAATTCTTTTAACCCTAAACTTCTCATTATTTCTACTGTTTGCGTTGTGCTGATATTATAGCTGTTGCCATTTTCAGTTTTGTGGAGAGGTCCTTTGGATGAAACAAAGCTCCCTCTTGTTATAATCAATTAAGTGCAGTGGAGGTGTAGTCATTTTCAATTCATATGCCAAGGATTAAAATATTTTTTTTTTGGTTTAGGTACTGATATTTAAAGTTAGATTATTTAAAATACAAATATTTTTTAAATAATTGTTTAAGAAAAAACATCTCTGTTGTAAGATCTGCAGTTTAAATCTACAGTTGCTTAGAAAATCACTACTGATTCACTTGAAGACTATCACAGTTTGGCATCTGAAAAGGTTTGGTCCTTCAAGAATGTGTAGTTACTAACAAACTAGAGACACATAAGTGTGTTGACCTTTAGTATGTAATCACAGTCACTTTGTAGAGCTTATGAAGGCATATTTACATAAAGATTTTGTGTTGTGTTTGGTAAGATTAACGCTACTGCCAGTTTGTGTGGCCAAAATTGTGCACATCTGCCTTGTGTTTACAGGCCTTACTTGTTACACACATAATTTTCAAAAACAGGAAAATTCTTGGGCAATTCCCCATTATTGTTTTTCCTGGAAGAATGTACACAAAAACATGTTTTTATTCTGTTCATTTATATACAAATTCATGGCGCATGTGGGTGTAGCCATTATAGAAGAGCAATTAGAATTTTAATAATGCTGGTTTACATAATATTGGTTTTTGGTAATGACCTGCAGAAATTATGGCACAATTAAGCAGAATTAAACATTCATATTTTTTTAGTCACCAGGACTCGGGGTAAAATAAGGAATGTTTGGTTTTATCAGCATTTGATACATTTATTTATGGTTTTGGAATGTTTTGAACACTAAGTTATTTTAAGAAAAATGATTTAGCATTTAATAATTAATAACTTTTAACAATTTGGGTTTATTTTGTGACTTATATATATATATATATATAGATAGATAGATAGATAGATAGAAAATAAATTAAACACAGAAATCAGTGTTTTGAACCTTATTGAGGCATGTCCCACATTTTGATAACAGGGTTCAAAAATGTCAAACCTTGTATAAAATAAATCCAAATAGCTCATACAATATTTAGTTTGATTTCATGAGGCAGACAACCATTATTTTATTGTAGGTTAAGCACCTCCTTATGACCTGCCCCATCACACTTGCCTAGAAGTTTCTAGTAATCCTTAAGACCTTGATTAGATGGTTCAGGTGTGTTTAATTGGTATTAAAGCTACAGTCTGCAGGATAGTGGCCCTCCTTTAGCAGAATTGGACGCTTGATAAAAGTGTCTCAGTCCTGAACTACTATATATGTTTAGTTTCAGTAATACAGAAATGGCTTTAAAGATAAGTACTGTACTTCTGAAAAAGCAGTTCCACAAAATATTCACATACAGCACCCAGTCTTTCACTGAGCACGTTAGCATGCACACTTGTAAGCTGATAACTCACAAATATTAGCTTATTGAAATAACCAGTTTTCCCCCTTTGTACATGCACATCAGTAACCTGACAACGCAAGTTAACGCATCAAAACATAGCTAATCATTTGCATATCTGACTCAGAGTATTCCATATGTTGTCAGTTGTGATGTTAAATAAAGCTTGCATGTCAGCAAGAAACTTACAGCTCATATATTATACTCTCATGCAGTTACAGATGCAGCGTTTTGACTGAACCACTTTTACTTCTGCACGAGAGGAGAATACATTTTTGAAAGAGTCTGTGTTTGTGATATATTTGCTGCTTTCATTACTGCAAAATGCTCACTCTGTCTGGAAGTGCTTAAATCTGCACCAACAAGGCGTTCCTGTCACGTATATTTTATTTGTTTACCTGCATGTCAGGTGACCATTTACCAACGTCAGAGAACCGTGAACATGCAAATGTGATACTTAATTGTTTTAACTGAATTATTTTTAACTATTTTTTGAAGTAAATCTATTGGGTGATAAATATAAGAGGTTCAGATGGCAAAAAAAGTTTGCGAATCCCTGCAAATAAGAAATATGTAAACAAGAAATAATGTGAATTTGTGTATTTTAATGTGTTTTAAAGACAAAAGCCTTCCAAAGACATGGTAATAGATGGTTAAATAACCTATTGAGTGATTAAAAAAAAAGTGTTCATCAGTAATTGATGCAATGTTGAAATGCTGAGAAAACGCTTTGTAGCAAATCAGCTCATGGAAAATATGAATAATTAACCATAACTAGTTATAATTAACTATTCATATTTTAGATCCACTGTAGATATTTAGCTGACCACTCAGGGTCAACCGTAAACTTGAAATGATTTTTGTAAATCTGACTAGTGACTGGTCTTTGTGTAAATGCCCATAATATGTAATCATGTAATCAATAAAAAAAGTAACTGTAGTCTGATTCAGAGTATTTAAAAATGTAATTTAATCTAATTACAAGTTTTAATTTTTGGAATCTGATTACGTAATCCAGATTACATGTAACCAGTTACTACCCAGCTCTGGTGCCAGATGAGACTGGTGCAGAAATCAGAACAAATGAGCGCAACAGCACACACAGAAAGTTATAGATGCATACTGCGGTAGAAAAAAATATTTATAATATATGATTTAGGTAAGCAGCATTACACGACCAAGATATTTCCCCTAATATCAACGCGATTGCAATGTGACACTGATTTTATACAATAGTAGTTCAATAAACAAGAAGTTAAAATTTAGTGACTTACATTTTAGACGCAATATTGACTGTTTTTGCTCAATTTTGCAAATGAAAATAGTTCCAATCAAAGCCACAGCAGAACTGTTGTGTGTCTCTGAGCAACACAGCGGTGTTTTACTGAATGAATCCTCGTTTTTTAATTAATCGAGTGAGTCAATGATTCAGTAACCCATTCATAAAGACAGTCACTTGCCTCGTCTCTGAATGAATCAGCCATTTGAACGAATCGGTTGAATGAATGACTAAATGACTCACTCATTAAAACAGTAATTTGCCGCCAAATATAATTGCATTTTTCCCAACATATATTTGTATGTTAAAAAAATTATTTAAAACATTAATCTTATAAAATTATTTATGCATTTGCAATTTTGTGGTGTAAATTGGTATTTACACGACAATTAATTGAAACAGTGTAAGAATGATGTGAAAGATGACATTTAATAATGTTAGGGGGAAAAAAATGACCATTTATAAACATAGTGGGAAATGACATCAGTTTTGTTATATACAGCAACTCATTTTTAATTAATTATTTCTACCTGTTTCCAGTCACAGAGCACTTTATTTTGAGAGTTGTTTAATTGAGAGAACATCTGTAACTTAGTCCAGATTAGGGGAATTGTAATGTTTAATAATTTTATTATGTAAATAATTTTTTAGCGTTTAACAAAGTAGATTTTTGTTTGTGTATGCTGTCTTTTAGAGTTCTTAAAAAGAAAATCAGAATCTGAAAAAATCGGTATTGCTAGGTCACTTACAAAAAAATCGGAATCAGCCAAGAAAATTGCAATCAGTGCATCTCTAGTTGAAATGGCAGTGTGTGATTGTGTTGAAGCAAGCGAGACAGAAGAGCCAGCTGCTGCTCATGCCTCGATGCAAACAGACACATCGGACATCATCTATGGGAAAGTATTAGTTTACTTATCCGACGTCTGTATGTTCTTCTAGCACTGGACCGGATGTCTTTGTTAGCCTAATTATCCAGAGGGAAACACCATTTCCAAATGGAAATGTACACATTCTGCTACACGATCCTCAGGCATGCCTTTTTACAAAGTGACCCAGAATGAAAACAAAAGGGCCTAGATGAAATATTGTTGCTTTTATTAGCAATAAATCAATCATCACTTCAGGACAGTCAGACTTCTTCTTATACGGTCACGAGACACAAGTTAGTTATGGTTATATCACTCTGGTGCCTGATGAGAATGATTTTTAAACGTACGCCTCTGCCATTGATAACTGGTGGAATGTTAACTATGATTGAGAATTTTAGCCACCATATTGATCCCTAACTTTAGCCCACTGCTCGGAAATGACTGCGAAACCTGCACCGGCTTTGACTTAAAGTAACTCCTGAGACAAACACGCAACCCGTCTGTTCTTATATAACATGTGTGCGACTGATTCTAGCTCCAGCACTAACACACCTGCCTGTAATTTTCGAGCAGACTTAAAGACCTTGATTATCTGGCTCAGGTGTGTTTAATTAGAGTTGGATCTGAACCCTGCGAGAAGGTAGATCTTTACAAACAGAATCGTGCACAGTATGCTCTATGTTAGTGATAGTGTGTAAAACCACTTGATGGCGGTGTCTACTGTCAAATGCTGTTTGAAGATGGCAAGAAGTTGTAGAAATATGTTTCATCTTTTGATTGGCTGTTCTCAAATTAACATTAATGTCTCATATGGAGTCTTGATCCACGGCATGTTGTAATGAACATTTTACAGGACATGTTCAGTTGCTAATATTGATAATACATTATACTTATGCTTCTATCGTGAAAGGAATAGCTAGTTCACACAAAAATGAATATACTGTCATCATTTACACTACCCCTCAAAGGTATTTTTGAACTTTAAAGTATCGGTTTCCGTAAAAATGATAATAATGAGAAATGTTTCTTGAGCAGCAAATCAGCAGATTAGAATGATTTCTGTTGGATGATGTGACACTGAAGACTGGAGTTGACATCACAGGAGTATATTACATTTATTTTAAATTGTAATAATATTTCACTGTACTATTGTTTTCACTGGATTCTTGATCAAATAAATGCAGCTTTAGTGAGCATTCTTTCAAAAACATTAAAAAATCTTACCAATTTGAAACTTTTAATGTACTACCCTTTATGTTAGCTTAAACCTGCATGACTGACTTCTGCATTTCTCATTTCTTATAGTGTTGTTTTGGACATTCATTATATGGACAAAAACATTCTTTAGGATATTTTTGTTCTGCAGAAGAAAGTAAATAATACAAATTTAGAACAACACGTGCCATTTCATTTTTTACATGAACCGTCCCTTTAAATCTTTCATTTATATTGTGCCCTTAAATAAATAGTAAACTCAAAAATGTAAATCATTGACTCACCCTTATGTCATTTTAAAAACTGATTTAACTGCCCTTCTTCTATTGTATAGACTACTTTTATGGGACTTTTTAGTGTTGTTGTTTTTGTTTTTTTGGAGCTTAACAGACGTGGTCTCTATGAGCTGTATGAACTACGTACATATTACATATAGATAGATAGATAGATAGAGCGTGTGAAGATTCTCCATTTGTGTTCCAAGGAAAAAGTTGCATCCTTTTCTTGTTTTGCCTATGTGTTAAAAATGCTATGATAGATTGTTCTGCTGTGCCTGCCAATATTTCTTTCATAAACAGGAAGTTAGTTTGGGAAGATTTGAGGTAAGAAAGGCCTGCCAACCATGGTTTTACTGCACTGCAACACATTTATCTTCCTCTCTTCCATCATTCTGAAGACCTTGGCTGGTAGTACTGCACAGTACCAGACCATAGACTACCCACATTGTTGCAGCGAATCCATCCATGGGTTATGCTTGATATAAAACAGCCAAGACTGTACATGCACAAAAACACAATCTGCCAATCTGTCTTGTTTTTGTGACAACAGCCACTCAAGCTTCCAAAAAATCCCTTGATGTGATTTATTTCCAACAACACACTACAGAATGACCCTTTATAGATATAAACTTTGGACAAATTAAATTACGGCCTTGGTTTCAAATTCATATCAGTTTTAGTTATTTATTACAAAGGTGGTCACTTTTTCATAACATGTGATGTGTTATTTCAGTCTGAATACTCTTATCTATAGGCATAGTGAGAATGTGTTTGAAATGAAGGACTTTTTTTCGTCTAGGTCTTCCATAACAACACTGTTATGAAGAAAACAGTGTTAGTATTGTACGCTTTGTGTTCATGCAACCACATAACCGGACATTCAGAAATATCTGATTGGAGATAAGCAAGTTTAATCAGTGCCGAAAGAAACTGAACATCTTCCCTGCATTTTTACAGGATGAGGTGTATTGATTGTAAAGCCAGCATTCATCATGCTCCATCGTTACAAGATGCACATGGCACGGTATAGAAGGATCTGCCAGTCATCCAGAGTATGAAAGATTATAATGACAGAAGTTGAAGTTACCTATCAGCAGCCCCATGTGGAAAAAAGACCACACAGTCAAGTCAAGTCAAGTCAAGTCAAGTCACCTTTATTTGTATAGTGCTTTATACAATACAGATTGTGTCAAAGCAGCTTTACAGTGGCAAACAGGAAAATAGTTTATCAATAATGCAAGTGGACAATAACAAACAGTCATTTTTCCAAGTTAAAGTCAGTTCAGTGATGATTCAGTGATTATCATCGTCCAGTTCAGCTCTCTTTCAATAGTGTCTGTGCAATCAGTCAAGCATCCCCAACTAAGCAAGCCAAAAGCGCCAGAGGCAAGGAACCAAAACTCCATTGGTGACAGAAATGAAGAAAAAACCTTGGGAGAAACCAGGCTCAGTTGGGGGGCCAGTTCTCCTCTAGACAGACAAAACCAGCATGGTGTGGTTTAATTCCAGGCTGCAACACAGGTCAGATTTGTGCAGAGGACTTGTCTGGTTCCCATGGTCTTGTCCGGATGGCCGTCTAGTTGACATGGTCTTCACAGGGAATCTGTCTCTAGGGCTCATCTAGTTGACATGGTCTCTGCTGACATTCAGGGCTGTCGATGCTGGTCCACCATCTGGTCTGGATACAGACTGGATCTGGGTTGCTACAGTGACCTTGGAATAAGAATGAAAGAGACAAATATTAGCGTAGATGCCATTCTTCTTATGATGTAATGAGTTCATCGGGTGTTATGGGAAGTGTTTCTAATTCTGCTTGACCTAATAAATGCAGCCTAACAATCCTTTAACAGATTTGAGTTATAGAAATGCGATAGTGTGTTATGTGTATGCCAGGGTTAAAAAGATGGGTCTTTAATCTGGATTTAAGCAGACAGAGTGTATCTGCCTCCTGAACAATGCTAGGTAGATTGTTCCAGAGTTTGGGCGCTAAATAGTAAAAAGATCTGCTGCCCGTGTTGATTTTGATATTCTAGGTATTATCAAATGGCCAGAGTTTTGAGATTGCAGCAGACGTGAAGGACTATAATGTGATATGAGCTCGCTCAAGTATCGAGGAGCTAAACCATTTAGGGCTTTAAGTAACTAGCAAGATGTTCCTAACTGATGACAATGAATTGACTGTGCAGCCATCAAGTTTTAGACAGTGTTTTAGGTTATTACATGCAGAGGCTTTTGGTCCAATAATTAAAATCTCAGTTTTTTCAGAATTTAGCAGTAGGAAATTACTAGTCATCCAGCTTTTTATTTCAACTATGCATTCTGTTAGTTTTGCAAATTGGTATGTTTCGTCGGGACGCGAAGAAATATAGAGCTGAGTATCATCAGCATAACAGTGAAGGCTAACAACATGTTTCCTGATGATATCTCCCAAGGGTAACATGTAAAGTATGAAAAGCAGCGGTCCTAGTCCTGAGCCTTGTGGTACTTCATACTGTACTTGCAATCAATATGATACCGCTTCATTCAATGCTACAAACTGATGACCATCAGATAAGTACGATTTTAACAATGCCAATGCAATTCCACTAATGCCAACATAATTTTGTAGTCTACTCAAAAAGATGTAGTGGTCAATAGTGACACAGTGCCGAGATCCAGTAGCACTAATAGAGAAATACAACCACGATCTGATAATAAGAGCAGGTCATTTGTAACTCTGATGAGAGCAGTCTCAGTATGATATGGTCTAAATCCTAACTGGAAATCCTCACAGATACAATTTCTCTCTAAGAAGGAACATAGCTGAGAGGATACTACCTTTTCTAGTATTTTTGACAGAAAAGGGAGATTTTAGCCTTGTTATCGGGTCCCTATGGAAAATTTCAGTAATGATGATTTAATCTCATATCACAGTCACAGGTTGTGTTTGTCAACTTTTTTTCTTTGGTAAATTGCATCAGAGATGATTCCTTACAATCAAATGTACCCGTACAAGATGCTATCCTTGCCAAGAAACAATTTTTAGCTTAGGATGTGGCCTCCGAAGGTGAAAGTATGCGATTGTTTTGCAATAGTTGTGCATGGAGATGGATTAATCTGAGATAAATCAGTTCATTTTGGAATTGGGAAAGGCAATTTGTTTTGGTCCAACATTCCCCTGGGTTTTTGAAACAGACTGCTAGCTTGTAATGGTTTGTTTAAAAAAAGCTGGCACACAACCCAGAGCGTTTGATTATTTCTCAGCGCAAATTGATGCAGTTCAGCTTTTGGCTGCCCATAAAGGTCATTATGTTCCATTTGGTAAGAAAGCAGGAGCTGAATTGGTCTTTTTGTTGCCTCTATTTGGACAAGAATCTCTGAATAATTAGTCTGCACAGACACCTGTTACACAAACACCTGCACGAGAATCGATTTCTGTCTCTGTGTGCAATTTCAGTGTACTAGACTGTTTATATTTCATTTCAGTTAGTTCATGTTTTTACCTAAAATGATCCAAGATTTTATCTATCTATCTATCTATCTATCTATCTATCTATCTATCTATCTATCTATCTATCTATCTATCTATCACCGTCTAAATGTATTTTAGTAGTTTGTTGACAGTTTTATATGTTATTAGGGATGCCCAATAATCATAAGTTGTAAATAATAAAAACAATAATAAGTTATCGGAATCAGCTGATAAAGGCTTAAAATGTAAACATATGCCTTGCCGATAAGAGGAATAGCTCACATGTTCTCAGGGTGTGCTAGCGATAAGATCACGTCAGCAGTGTGGTCATTCTTGAAGTAAACTTTGGCCTGAATGATGATTAGATTCACTGTTTTGGATTGCCACATTTAATTTGAGAATGTACATATATGATGTGTCCGGTGTGTGTCACTAGGGCAGCAGCAGCCTCCCCCGGGTCCAAATGCCCATCCTGTAAGGCGGTTTATTTATTTAGGGGGAGCTGTAGGCCTACTTGTAATAAAATGAAAAGTAAAATACACAAATGACATTAAGATAGTTGTGTTTCTGTTGCTTGCATGAATAAAATTCACAAACATGACACTTGTAAATTAAATAATTTAATATGTTAGGCCTACAGATTTATAAATTAATATGTAATATATTTTTTTCAAATGGAATCTGAAAACTTAAATACAAGGAGCTCTAAAAGATTTTTTTTAGACTTTTTACAGCTCTTTTGCTTTAGACCATCTATTAATGTTAAATCCACAAAAAAAAGCAGAAATTGATTTTATTAGTTATTTTCAAAGCTTTCAATGTATTCTAATTAAAGAACTTTTAATAATGTTTATTAGTTCTAACAAGTAAGTTTTTGCTCAAAACTAACCAAAATTCAAAATAATTTGTTTATAATTTCTTCACAGGAGAGAGGTGTTTTTTCAAAACAAAAGGAAATATATATTGATTTCGCCATTGGCTATTGGCCAAAATGAGTTGAATAATATCGGCATATAGGATATCAACAAAAATCTAATATCACGCACCCCTAATTATAGTTAGTTAGTTGATAGTTACTTTGTTTAAAGTTAAAGAAATTAAAATATATCAACTAACTATTTAGGAACTAAGCAACAATGAAGTTATTAATTGGTAATTTAGTTAATAATTACATAATTGATAGAAGGTAACTAACTAACTTGTTTAAACTAAGCTGTGAAACTGTCAATAAGCTACTAACCAAAATATTTTAATAAGGTGATCTAAAATAAAAAGTATTCACCCCTTTTATATGACACTCCTAATCTCTTACTGGCGTAACAAAGTAGTTTTAGAATTTTAAAAAGAATAGTTTTAGAAGGATTTCTAAGTCATTGATTGATTATTCCTTGGAGTACAGTTGAATCAATGATTAAGAAATGGAAAGTGACTGTGTAAAAAGGACTTTTTGGAGGCCAACAAGATAACAATGACAACTCTGAAGAGTTATTGGCTTCAGCGGCCAAGATTATAGAAACTGCTTACAACTACTGCCTCACTAGCAAAGAGAAAGCCACTGTTAAAAAAATGTCATATGACATCTCAGCTACAGTTGCAAGTAGGCATGTGGGAGACTCTGAAGCCAGCTGGATGAAGGTTCTGTGGTCTTTTTGGCCATCAGACTACATGGCATGTCTGATGTAAGCCAAACATCGTCAGAAACACACCATCCCAACTGTGAAGCGTGGTGGCGGTGGTGGCATCATGTTGTTCGGATGCTTCTTTTCAGCAAGTCCTAGATGGATTGAGAGACTAAAATAAACAGGGGAATCATGGAGGAAAACGTGATGGAGCCTGCTGGACATTTGTGATTTGGGAGATTTGTTTTCCATCATGATAGTGCCCACAAACATAAAGCCAAAGCTAAAGGAATGCCTTAAAAACAAATATTAATGATTTTTTGGAGTGGCCAGATCTCAATCCAGTTGAAAATTTGTGGCTGTCCACTCATAATCTTCATGCAACCTGATATCTATCGTTCTATATATTGTTCTATCGTACAACCTGAGGTCATTGTACTTTTCTGCACCGATCTTAGATAACAGACAGTCATTTTATCGGATCATAATTAAAGCTCCATGTAATTCAGTTCCTACTGAGATTAGTCTTCCAGCACATCAGTTTTTCCAAGTTTATGTGAGATGCAGATCAGGCAAGGCTCTGAATGGAATATATTTATCATGTTTACATTTTTGGAGTGTCAGAAGACATCAAGGCTCACATTAAAATCTGAAAAGGGTAGTTTAAACTTAATTGGATCCAGTGAGCTTCAGGCACCCTTGTTTTCCACTCCTGTTGGCTTGAGAAACGTCTTCCCCCTCTAATGCTGCCCGTCTCCGTCAAAGGCCGTGCCAGACCACATGAACTACCCTTTATAATGGCAGAAATGGCATTAATGGAATAAAATGCTCCACTTGTTGTTTTGGAACAGCTAGTTTTTGTTCTATCACCTTACATCAGAGCTTCTCGAGAATTACGTACATCCTCAGTAAGCCTTTTCAGAAGCTCTGTTAGAACTGCAGGCTGACTTAGTACTCTTATTTGGGCAGGAAGCTAGAATTTTGAATGACACATTTATACAAATGCACTTTTAATGTCATTCAAGGAAATAAAAACCTATAATAAAACTATTAAACTGACGTAAAATGTACTAAACCTACTGTAGGCTCTAAAAATAAAAATTTGTCATGGAACAGAATAGCAATCCTATTTGAAAACAGTGTGTTTTGATGTTTTTGTACTGTTGTAGACCTTTGTTGTCCATTAAGTCCATAGAAAATCTCTGCAGTAGTAGACAGGCAATACAAATGAGACTTTGTCATGTTGCTACTGGTTCATTGAAATTTGACCATAATTGTTGTTTAATGGCCACTGGGAAACCCATCATTCTGATTGAGAGTCTAAAGGGAGCTATGCTAGACACATAGCCATGAAGTGGAGCAGACTTTGGCTTCCATATGCTTTCACACACACTGTATTCCCTCTGTCAAAAAACATAAGACATATGCATTGTGGACTGAAACCCCCACTGGGACAGCTGTATGTCCAGATTCTCAGTATTTAGAAAATGAAATATTGTTAAACTGATAAAAAATTTTTGGCACTGAGTAAGCATGACCATAAGAGGTTCTCTGCATCTCAGGCTCTGTCACCATGTAGCATTAGTGGCACTTCAAAGAGTCAGGACCAAAATAAACCAGCTATGTAATCGAAGAGCAGGACAGATTTAAATCAGTGACACATGAAATTCCTGGGTCCACTTCACATAGTATTCATGAGAGAAGAAAAGCCTTGTTTTCCCAGCTGTGTATATGATTAGAGTTCTAATGGGGTTGTATATTTATAGCATTATGGATTTGTGTGACTTTTCGTCACTTGTTTCACCCATAACTTTTCTTGACCACAGTCACTTATTTATAAATTTTTTTATGTGAATAATATTTCTCTGCTACATTAAATCATCTGCATAAAAGACACATTTTTTTTCTTTGAAAATAATTATAAACAACAAATTAAAAACAGTTCACACAGACCATTTTTTTGTGATTGACCATTGTGCTTGTGTCTTTTAGTAGTTTAGTAGTTTAACTTGGAAAAAAAACAACATCTCTAGACTTTGTGGGTCATTAATTTTATTATTTAAAACATTAACTGAAATATATACTTAATGTGTATTATATTTTGTTATATAAAAAAACATATTAAATGTAAAAGTTAAACTTTTATTTTAATTTAGCTAGTTACCAAGGCAACATTACTCGTTTTCATTAGTGCCCCTATTTAGAATATTGCCTTTCATGCAGTGTGTAATGGAGCTGTAATGTAAACAGTCTGCAAAGCTGTAAAGCAGAAAGTGCATGATAAACAAAGTTATTGTCTCCCAAAAGAAAGAATCAACTCTGAACAGCCTAAACGAGTCATCAGTAAGTAAACCCAGTTTATTTGAACCTGGTAACTCCACTGAATCACAACCTGTAAGTATGATAAATAATAGATGATTATATTTTCTATCAAGCATTCAAAATATGGAACTATGGCAACAGGCGTACATTTCCGACATGCACTGTACGCGGTAGACCAATCACAACAGACTGGGCCATCTGACCAATCAGAGCAGAGTAGGCTCATGGAAAGGAGGGATTTAGAGAGAGACTGAATCTTAGAACTGCTTCAAACGAATCGTTGGAAAATGAGGTTTTATATATATATACAGTGGGGCAAAAAAGTATTTAGTCAGCCACCAATTGTGCAAGTTCTCCCACTTAAAAAGATGAGAGAGGCCTGTAAAAAAAAAAAAAGTGCACAATAGGTGTTTTTTTGACCTACATGCATGTAAAGCACATATTGTAGGAGACTCCCCCCAGAAAAGTAAAAAAACACAACAGAATTACTAAATCTTGATTAAATCTCAATCAAAATATTAACAAATACTATAATAGTGTATCAATGACACTAAAATTACACTGGATTGATCATGTAATTATTTTTAATAATCAATTGGCAATCCTAGTAAAATACACATTATTCTTTTCCATTCTATTTTTCTAACCTAATAGCCTCTCTCATAAAAATGTTTTATAATACTTTTTACACATCTTTGTTCAGTTCCATTTGTTAAGATGACTGTCTGCCCAAATGATTATTATTAAGATTAAACGGTCTCATCCACAGTAATGTTATGCAATCCCTCAGTTATCTGTAATTTCTTCGGCGTAAGGTAGCCAAAAATAATTTTGCAGAGTTGATACTGTTAAATGAGATGCTGTGTTTTTTTTAGGATAAACTATATCCAGATGCGGCCCGTCAGAGATTTTAATTGGAATAGACAAAGTACATTACAGTGGCACATGTGAACTGCGACTTGCTGAAGGACATCAGTGAAAGATGAAGTCCAAACACATGTTCTCTTTGACTTTTCCTTTCCATTTGGTTGACTTTTCGATTATATTTTAATCACACATGGTTTGTAGCATGTTTTGTGCTGTTTGCATGCAGCACACCATCACAGTCCACAATCCTGAAGCTTCTGTCAAAAACACATGGTCACAAGACAGTGTTCTGAATGCTTCTGATAGCATCATATTAAATAGTTGTTGTGATTGGCCTGCAGGTGGCTGGAGGTGGGTGTGGTTAACCTGACCTGTACGCAGTATTGGGTGATTTATCTGCGGGTGCTGCAGGAGGCCATCTGGCCTGGAGGAAGTCTGCCGGCTCAACCCAGACCCCACCGCAGCCAGCAGCAGAAACAGGAGAGCAGAGAGCAGGCTCTGCAGTGCCTTATGAAACTACTGCCAGGTGAGACTCCACATAATATGTACTTATTCACTATTGTTCAAATTGTTTTGTTCACTATTGTTTTGTTTTTTTTGAAGAAATTAATGCTTTTATTCAGCAAGGACACATTAAATTGATTCAAAGTGACAGCCAAGACATTTGTAATTTTACAAAAAAATTTTTTTTTTTTAAACATTCAATTAATTTTTTTCATCTTTCTCTTCATCGAAGAATCCTGAAGATATTAAGCGGCACAACTAGTTAACTGAAACTAAACTAAAACCATAAATAATGCTTACCATAAAAAATTGCTTAAAATAAAATATAAAAAACTTTTTCAGCTAATTGCAAAGGCAACATTTCTGATTTTGATCATTTAACTTGATGTACTAAAATGACTAAAACTAATACTGAAATAAATAAGCAAACAAACAAACAAAAAAACTATATAGATGTGTAAAACTACTAAACATGAAAAAACGCAACCCCCCCCCCCCCCCCCACCAAATTAAAGATGTAAGCACAAGGCATGGATGACAGTTAATGTTAAAAAAACAAAAAAAAAAAAAACCCACCCCCCCCCCCCCCCCCCCAAAAAAACTAAAACTTTTAACTAAAATTTAAATGAAAATAGAAATTATTTAAAAAAAACGGATTTAAAATATTAATAACTATAATAGTATCTAAATGATACTAATGTAAAAGAACACTGATCTGTACCTACTACTAGTACAAATACAGAGATTTCCACTGACAATTAAAGGATAGATCATTTGTAAATGGCATAATCTGACTATTTTTTCACCTCTTTAAGTGACTGATAGATCATTAATTGATTCAGAATAAAAAAAGCAACTGAATGCATTAATGTGTTAAATATGAAGAAAATTAAGAGACCAATCATGCATGCATGCAAGTATTTTAATCGACTGAATTTGAACTTCTCAGTGAACATTTTCAATTCAAATTCTTTTTAGCATTTGGTTTTGGATGGAATGAGTAAAACTAGAGCTTGGAAAAACAAGCTTGCAAATTTTGCAATCAAGCTTGCTTTGGAAAATAAAAATAGAAAATAGCCATTCAGACAAACTGAAAATAGAAAATAGTGATTCAGACAACCAGCTGTTTAGTAACACAACACCATTGCTCAGGAGATGAATCAATGAATCAAAACATAAACAAGAGAAGTTCAGGGGAAACCACCTCTCAACAGAAAAGGACTGTTCTTCATCAGTAGTTTGGTTTGGTCCAGCACATCTCTGTGTGCCTTGACTGAGTTTGCTGAGTTTATTGTGGTGTTCTGTGTCTTTACAGATCTGATCTCTGATATGCTGGGCTCTGAGAAGTACAAGATATCTTGGCAGGTGGTTGTGGATTCTTTTCAGGACCCCACAATAAACAGGTGTGTTTGAGTACTAAACAGACGGAGATAAAAATCAGCACCACAGTCACTTATGAAATATGTCACACTCCAACATATATATTTATGAGGTTAATAACGTTGACTGGAAATTCCATGTAGTTTTAAAAATGCGGCAAAAATAGTAGCATTTCGAGTGTTTTTAACGGTATGTGGCTGTAAAAGTGCATAAATATTTCATGAGGCAAGCAGACATGGCCTAGAGAACATGTGGCTTTAATGGTTAAAATGGTCAGGTTGTAAATTACTTGCATCATCTTGTTATGGCACAGTAAGTAAGCGATGTCGATAAAAGAATGCAAAAAGTGTGCTTTCAATAGATACATTGCTGTGCGCTGTTATCAGGGCGCCTCGTGACATCTTTGTAGACTGTTACCACAGTGGGATGCATGATTTATTCTCACCGGCTGGAATTTCAAGAGAGCTGCTCTTTGATTTACTAGAACATGCTGTAGTCTGCTGTAAATGTCCAGATGAAGCAGATGCTGTTACAATCAGTTATACATTGACTCAATATCCTTTGCTTTATGAGCTGTGTCCTTAGCAGACAGTATACAGAGGGGGAAGGCAACAAGGCATGTTCAAATCCAGAGTCTGCGTAACATCCTGTCCACTAAGAAACCTTAATCTGGCTGGTTTTTGAAGGCAGCACAGATGATCATCCACCGCTTTGGGACTTTTGATGGAAAGCATAGAATGGCATCTGAATGAGTGCTTGAAAGGAGTTAATTTGAAATGTCCATCTTTTCAGTTTAATGAACTTAAGACTCCATTTCTACTGTGAAATAAACGTTTTCGTTACTCGGTTACTTACCTTTAAAGCTCATTAAAATTTTTACTGACTGGATAGTGGCTTATTTTGAAAGATTAAAAATGTTTTTTTTTTTATTATTATTAATCTTATTAAGAATAAGAAAAGGAATAAATAATCATATCGATACTACTATTACTCCTTATAATAATACTAATAGTTGTAGTAGTAATTTTATTAATTTATAAATAATTTTAAAATATATTTATTTATGATGAACTCATTATGAATATATTTATTTATTTATTAATTTAGAAATAAATACACTAATTAATAAAAATGATATGTATTTTGTATTCATTTATTATTAATTCATGAAGAAATACATGTATTCATAAATGTATTCATTTATTAGACTAATTGTTTATTAACTATGTATTATTAATTTATTAACTAAATTTCATTATTTATTAAATAATTACATTTCATTCATTTAATTATTATTAATTTATAAAATTTATAAATACACTTTACGTGGATTTATTATTAATTAATAGATGCATTTTTATTTTATTTTACTATAGGAATCAATATACTGCAGGGTGATTTTATACTGTTCTTTCATTTAATTTACAACAGAATGCATACTTTTTTATGTTTCTTAGAAAGTCAAATTCAATTTGAATTCACATTTAGTGTGATGATTTGCATTCAGTTTTATTGTCATAGAGAAGAATGAGCTTGATATTACACTGCAAGCAATTATAAATTTGCTTCAAAACTTAGAATTTTTGAAATGGCAAAGTAATGTATGAAAGTAATCTTCCCATGGGTTTTGAGAATACAGTATGTGTGTTCAGGATGTAGCTGTGCTTGTGACCTCCTGTGACTGTTTATATCTTGCAGGCATCTTGTGTACTGCATCTGGGATCTGCTTATCGAGTTTCTCGTCCCTGAGGCATCTGATGGGGACTTTCAGAAAACACTTCTGCACAGCCTGTCCAAAAATGCTGAGAAGCTGCCACCATAGGTGTGCTGGGGCAGACTGGACACATAAACACACTTGCGTATCTCATACAAACATGTGATCGGTTCAGATATTAGGTGGAAATACAGGCAGGGACATGTGATCAAGAAAGTGTGGATTTGGATTCATGACAGCCCGTGTCTGGCACCAATTTGGTCTCTCTGTTTCTGGGACACATTGCGCACATCCGAGCAGACATTGATTAATGACCACCTGTTTTGTGTTTTATCAAACCACAAGTCCAATCTCTAAAGCCCGACATACCGGATCTGAATTAGTCGCAAGTTCTCCATCTTTTATCCACCCTGTTCCCACATCAGCTTTGGGCAAAGCTCTTACAGATGGACTGTGCAGATCATTTCTGCACCATCCTATTACGTGTTTCCGGCCTTTCAGTCTTGATATACCTTGAGCTTACACGCATTCCCATCTTGTGCACATATGCACTTGATAATTTTGCTTCACACCTTCTTCAGAGATGCTTTAGAGGCTGTATCAGCCTTGTCTCTAAGATAAAGCCTATTTTTCCACAAGTTTCCTCTTTAAGTATGAAATTCATCACATCTGCGTCTGGTGTCACGGTAATGCTGTAAGTGCTTTGTGTGTTCTCAGCCAACTTGTGAAGCCTTTAAATGTAATGTCTCTATTTACAACCTCTAATTAAGTGGTTAGATGCTGGCATAAAGCCTCTACGGAAAAGAAAAGGTCGTGTTGATTCAGCAAAAATGGCCAGTTTTCAGCATTTGTCTTATTTACTCTGTAATTGAAGTATGCATCTAAGTTATCTTAGCGAGATAGTTCACCCAAAAAGGAAATTTCTGTCATTCTTTACTTATACTCATGTCATTCCAATCCTGTATTACTTCTTTTCTTTTTTTTTTGTGGAATATAAAAGATTTTTTTGAGATATGTTTTTTTTTCTTATAATGGACGTCAATAGGCACCAAAACTGTTACCAACACTATAAAATGTATTTTGTGTTTTGCAGAAAAAAAAGTCATACAGGTTTAGATACAATTTTTGGGTGAACTACTCCTTTAAATTTGTTTATTTCTTTAGATGTACATTACAAAGCAGCTGAGTTCTAACAACAAATAATAGAGAATTACATGGTTCTGGTTTGTGGTTGACATATTTTCTTAGAATTCTAGCACAATGAAATGATGTCTTAATTGCCTTAATGTGTATAAATAATTTAATTCAGTAAAAAAAAACTATCAAATTGATGCACATGTAACTCTTAAAACATCTGAAAAAAAACAGCCTTGTCATTCCTTAATATAATGTGTAATTAGTTTCCAAATCTTAAAAGTATTACTGTCAAATTTTGTTTGGTTAGCATTAATATGTCATCTAGTCACCATTCCGCTTGCACAAACTACCAAGTAGTTGCATGCAGATTTAGATTCACGTTTTGCACTGTGAACCCTTTTGCCCAGTATGCATTACAGTGGCTTAATGGCTTTGTTACTCTGTACTTGTTCTTAAAGCGCTGAATGTTGCACTATTTGTAATTTTATAAGTGATCTGGTCATTTATGTTGTAGGTTTTATGTTGTTCTGATGTATACTGAAGTAACATTATAAAGCACTTGATATTGTCATTGAATTCAGTGGAGATGCATTTTACACAGATTTTATTTTTGAATTGCTTTCAGTTTCGGTTAGCATGTTACACTTATTTGTATTAACTTATTCAAACTTAATTGTGATTCAGTTTGCATTTAAAACATAGCAAAAAAAACAAAACAAAAAACACTAAGATATTAAATGATGCAAACAAATCTACCAAAATGTGAACAGATGATCATCCACCGCTTTGGGACTTTTGATGGAAAGCATAAAATGTTTCTGCTTCTTTTGGTCACATTTAGTTCAAGTAGATTGTTTTGACCGAGTGTTTCAGTCAAACTTTTGGATTACAAAATTGTTTTCCGGCAAAATAATCTACGGTTTTTAGTAATACACGAGCCTCACATGATAAGAATTACCATGTTTTGTCGAATGGCTGAAGTTAAGTGAACTATGATTTGAAACGGCACTTCAACTAAAACGATGTAATAAAATCACAAACAATATAATTCAATTGGAAGCATTTTGAATGAACATAATTTGGTAACACTTTCTAAGGAAGTCCTAATGCTTCGAACAGCTGTTTCTTCATTGACATGCTGTCACCTTAATGTACCTGTCTATGTTATTCCATTCAGTTAATACCCCCCCACTATTAAAGTGAAAACATCAGTGCGTCATCATGTTAATTCACATGGTCAGTTGAAAACATGCTAAATCACGCTCATGCTAAATAATACTATGCTGTTCCATTATATGAGATTACAAGCACAGACTTCTTGGAGCTAAACATCCAGATTTCCTAGAATTTGGTGGAAAACATCTCTAAACCTTGGAAAAAAGGTCTATATCCAAAATCAACAGAAATTGATGAACAAAGAGACGTCGGATTATTGAAATCAGATCCAGTATCTGGGACTAATTTTGGAGGTCGACAAAATGAGTTTGGCAAGCTGGCAAGTCTTAAGAGCGAGTAGTCATGACCCTTTATCTTAGAGATCACTGAGCCCTGTCACAACAAAATGCAGCCTAATAAATCCTGCTGTTGCATCCCCACAACAGTCACTGATAAACAGACAAACATCTGTCTGTAGTTCTGTCTATCATTCTATTGTTCACCCATAGCCCTCAAACAGTGTAACAACACTCCACCCTTTTTTTTTTTTTTTTAGAAAACTGTCTAGTTTTATTTACTTGTTTTAATGTGCTAAATTGTGTATTACCACGTGTAACTCTTAAATATATTGTATATGACATCTTTGAAGGTCAAGCGCGTGTTTTTATATTAGTTTTGAATGTCTATTTAAAGTAAACACACGTGGCACGTGAATACAAACTAACAATTTCAATAGTATCTTAATTATTTTGCTAACAGAAACCTTAAATCATGTTCTTTTGACCTTTGCACTATTTGAAATGTGCCAGTACATCCCCACAAGCAGTTCCTACAAATATTGGGAAACACTCAGCAGAGTAGTAATACTATGGTGTTAGACCACAGAGCACAGGAATGTTTTCTGAGGTGCTACAAACCTGGAACGGTTCACGTTACACTTAGTCATCAGTGACGTCTTGCTCAATGGAAGAATTAGGCCTGTCATGAAGACCACACTGTAAATATCCAGTGTCCACAGCATGTTTGACAAATATAATGGTTATAATAATAATAATCATTACAAATCTGGGCTGGTAACTGAATGATTGTAGGTTCAAACCCGGTAAGGTGCAAAACACAAAAGTCAATGGGTGACCAAAGCTGCCAGTCTCTAATGCTGCATTTATTTTATCAAAAATACAGTAATGTGAAAAATTATTACAGTTTTTAAAAGAACTGTTTTGTGTTTTAGAATATATTTTAAAATGTATTTTTTTCCTGTATGCAAGGATGAATTTTCAGCATCATTACTCCAGTCTTCAGTGTCACATGATCCTTCAGAAATCATTTTAATATGCTGATTTGCTGCTCAAGAAACATTTTGTTCAGTGTTTTTTAATGAATAGAAATTGTTTGAATATGATTTAAATATATTGTAACGACGTATTGTAACAATGTAAAAGTCTTAACTATTACTTTTGATTAATTTGAAGCATTAATTTAAAGCTTAATAAAATTATTTCGAAAAAAAAAAAAATCTTAATGACCCCATACTTGTAAATGGTGTTTATTGTTTTAGATTCCACAGAACAAAGTAAGTCGTACAGGTTTGAAACAACATTGGGGTGAGTAAATTATGACAGAATTTTCGTTTTTGGGCAAACTATACATTTCAGACTGTTCTTAATGCAAAACTGTCATAAGGTGACAAAGGAATATAGTGCAAAAGTTACATAAATTACTTTTAATGCTTTTTAAGGTGCTTTATGTCCATTTTTACAGTTGCCAGCCATTGGTCACCATCCGGGGGTGAGTAAATTATGACAGAATTTTTTGGGCAACGTTTTTGGGCAAACTATACATTTCAGACTGTTCTTAATGCAAAACTGTCATAAGGTGACAAAGGAATATAGTGCAAAAGTTACATAAACTACTTTTAATGCTTTTTAAGGTGCTTTATGTCCATTTTTACAGTTGCCAGCCATTGGTCACCATCCACTTTAATTGTTTGTAAAAGAGCAGCTTGGACAGTTTTCTAAATATCTCCTTTTGTGTTCCACAGAAGACAGAACGTCATACCATTTTGGCATGACAAAAGGGTGAGTAAAAGATGACAGAACTTGCGTTTTTGATTGAACTCTCCCTTTAAGACAGACCTTAAAGGGGTCATATGATGCGATTTCAATTTTTCCTTTCTCTTTGGAGTGTTATAAGCTCTTGGTGCATAAAGAAGATCTGTAAAGTTGCAAAGACTAAAGTCTCAAATCCAAAGAGATATTCTTTATAAAAGGCCTCTGGCCTCCGCTCACTCTAGGCCGCCGATTGTGATGCTGTGTTTCGTTGTGAAAGCGAAATGTCTTTGTTTGGTCTTCCAAAAGAGGACACGACTAGAAATCAGTGGTTAAGTTGTATTTACAACACTGTTCCAGAACAGTTCAACCCAAATATTGATGTATCCAGCGCATTTTATTGAGGACTGTTTCCTGATCCTGGTAGAGTAGACTACAATTCCGGCTGTTCTGACTCACAGAAAGTACGTTTTTTATATTTAAAGAATTTGCCACTGATGATTCAAACACGAGTTTTGAGCAGTGTAGAGTAGCGTTTGTAGTGTGTCATTTCTCTGATCACAAATGCAGACATGGTTTTATGTTTACGCGGCGCGATGCAATGCAACATTTAAAAAGACAGTATAACTCATTATAATCCGTAATTATGTCCCCACTGGATGCAACAAATGCCTCGTTTATAATGGGGTTTAATGTTTTTGTCTCGTCGCTCCGGCCGGGACAAAGCATCACATTATGGTGGGGGGCGTAACATTTCCGTCACACGCTTGAGGTATTCGGCCAATCACAACGCACTGGATAGCTGGCCAATCAGAGCACACCTCGCTTTTCAGACTGATGAGCTTTGTAAAAATCAACGCGTTTTAGAAAGGCGGGGCATAGAGGAGAAACAATAATGTACAGTATGTGGAAAATAATGTGTTTTTTTAACCTTAAACCACATAAACACATTTCATTACACCAAATACACAAAACAATTTTTTTAATAATCTTTATAATCTTAATAATCTTTTTAGCAGTATCATATGACCCCTTTAAGGCTTGTTCTGTTTCAGTGCATGGGAATAGACAGGAAGAGAATGTCAACACCTTAGAGCTGCAGGTGAAGATGATGAAAACCCAGACGGTTGTGTGTTTGATTGTTTCTGGCTCAGCATTTAGATCTTTTGAGTCATTTCAAAATATTTTAGTTTGACTTCATATTAAGTTATCTCCTGCTCAGGCTGGCTAGTGGTAGTGTTCCTTCATTTCATTCATGTGGAGCGTGAGTACTTCAGTATTCAAACCAATAAATTATCATCAGCTGCACTGCAACTACGAAAGGACACTCATAATTGATCCTGGCTTTATGTATTTTTGGCCATGTTGAACATTTTGGCCCTACACATATTTATGCAGTAATAATTAGATTTCTTTTTTGTAAGCCTGTTGAATAATTGAAGATTAGCATGAGCCTCAAGCCCATCCTCATCTATGTGGAAAACACATGGCTTCACAGAGGTTATGCAACCACTTGCTGAAAGTTTATTCTCCAGGACGGTGTGACAAGCGTTAGTTTTGGCAAAATGGCATATTTTTTATATTTCTTATTGTTTGTCTCCTGATCTTATGCAACAAAATACAAGCATGTATGCATTAGATTAAGACACTCGTGTTGATGCCAAAAAAAGTTTCATCTGGTCTCTGGTTTATGATATCCAGCGGCTTTAGTCCCGGCCAACGAGACGTGTTTAACACATCACTGGATCTGTCATGTCCTTTTTGTGTCTTCATACATTTGTAATAATCAAGGACAGTATATTGTACCTGCTGTGGAATAAAGATTGTGGTGTAGTTTTCTGTGACAGTGACTCCTGCTGACCGCCTATGCTTATATTCAGCATTCGCTCTTTCTGACATGTTTATATATAGTCAACAGTGTGAAAACACAATGCAATAAATCTTTCAACTTGCAGTTGGTTATTCATCATATAATTAGTGTTTACGTGCATTTAGAGAGTTCATAACATATCTGAGTGGAGCTTTTGTTCTTGTTCTGCCAGCAGAAGGAGTCCTAGAGCTGTTGGTGTTTTAAAGATAGTCTGGTTTCCAACCACAAGGTGACAGGATAAGCAAAGACTAAAAGATGCGGCACAAAGACCCCAAAACACATCTCTAGATAAGAAAATATCTTATGTCTTTTCTGAGACATTTTTGCCTTTAATCTTAAACCTTTAAAATGATGTCAAGGTGATATTTCCACCAAATGTTTAATAACTAAAGAGTGTCCAAATAATATATACACTACCATTCAAAAATGTGGAATCTTTTATGTATGCAAGAATGTGTCTTAAGCTCACAGAGACTGTATTTATTTGATCAAAATACAGTAAAAACAGTTATATTGTGAAATATTATTACAATCTAAAATAATGTTTTCTATTTGAATATATTTTGAAATGTAATTTATTCCTGTGATGACAAAGCTGAATTTTCAGCATCAGCACTGCGGTCTTCAGTGTCACATGATCCTTCAGAATTATTCTAATATGCTGATTTGCTGCCCAAGAAGCATTTCTTATTATTATCAATGTTGAAAACAGTTGTGCTGCTTAATATTTTTGTTTCAGGTTTCAGGATTTAATTTTTTTTAAAGGATTATTTGATTAAAGGTTTAAAAGAACAGCATTTATTTGTAATAGAAATGTTTTTGTAACATTATAAATGTCTGTTCTGTCACTTTGATCAATTTAATGATTTTTTGTGAATAAAAATATTTAGTTCTTAATAAATAAATATGTAAATAACTTTCTGACCCCAAATTTTTTAATGGTAGTATGTGTGTGTACATATATATATATATATATGTGTGTGTATATATATATATATATATATTTATATAATACAATTTAAAACCTGTGCTGTCTATCTTCAAAATGTATGTAATTTGGTTTGATATTTTTGTTATATAATATAAGCCATACATTTTAAGTGCGTCTTAAGTTTCCAAATACTTTCTGAGGACACTGCTTGTATATTACATAATATCACCAGCTATTTTTTTACTGACCTGACCTGCTGATCCTCATTATCTCTTTATCTCGAAACATACAGCTGTACTTATGTGCACAAGGTGCCATTGATTATGTTTACTATCATCTCTCCCACATGATGCAAACAGCATTTCTAGTAGCTTTGAATCTCAAACGATTGCGTTACTTTTAGACGAATGGCTTGTTTTGAGTGGTTCTGTGCAGTGCTGTCATTTGTTCCGCTCTTCCAGGAAAACCCAACGCTGTCCAGATCCTCACAACGATCCCCCCAACACAGACTTGTATGTGCTTGCTGAAAGACTGCTTGTGGGACTACAGAAGAGCAACATTAGACCGTAATCCCTGTTATTCTTGCAGTTAATATAAATCTTTGTTGCTTTTCTCCTTTTTGCTGTCCTGAGGTCAGTTTGCCCTTTCTTTTCTTTCTTCAACACCTCAACCAACATCTGCACGGCTAAATAAAAGCTCTGCTTTCACGATGATGCATTCATTTTTAACCAGAACCACACTGAACTCACTTTGGCTAAGAAAGACGAAGGCGTCTAATAGTAGAGGAGAGTTATGAGAATAGGGAGATACTGAAGTACCTCATGACATGTCTGGGACAGCTTGTCCCTAAATGACTGCGCTCTTCAGGTCATCTCCGTTTAACACAGTTTAAAGGGGCTGTGATCACGCTCGGATAGATCTTTCGGACGGCCGCTGTCTGTACCGTGCTTTACATTGGCGCGTGATCAAAGCCTGAACCTGTTTTGATCTTCCACATTTCAGGAGACTTTTACAAAGCAGCATTTATGAGCAGATTGAGAGCAGAATTAGCCATTGTCTGCTGAGGGGCTTGTAGGGGCCGATCCAGGATATAGACACTGTGCTCTGTGTGAGCCTTTGGTGGTCTTTGTAATAACAAAAGAACGTTTTTCCATTGCAAGAAACCGTACAGATGTTATCAGTGGGAACATAGACAATAACACCTCAGATTGATGATGACATTTCAGATGATTTATTGCCAGATTATGAAAGTTATGCTGTGGTGATTTATTTATTACCCAACTCAAGTCGTATGTACTAGTTTTGCACTGTAAACAGACGTCTGAGTCTAAAACAAGATCACTTTGACATGCTAAGCAAATACGGACTAATTCAAAGCATAATGATGTTAATCTGATAGCTGAAGATCGTCTGAGAAGCACATTTTAGTATGTACTGTATGCATTCGATTTTAGTAATATGGTATTTTAGTGTCAGTGAAATTACTATTATAGTTTTTATTAATACTTTGAATTAGTTAAAATTTTTATACTTTATGTTTTCATTATACACACACATACACACACACACACACACACACACAAACAATGTGTGTATATATAGATACATGTTTTTGGCTAAAGTTTTAATAATTTTGTTTTTGTGATTTTTTTATTTTATTTTAGTTTTAATTATTTTCTTCAAGCTTAACTAAATGACACGAGAAATGTGGCAATTTTCTAAAGTAAAATAAAATTAATTTATCTATTTTTATGTTTTAGTTTAGTTTCTATACTTTTAATTATGTTTATTTATTTATATATAACTGTATATACAGTGGGTACGGAAAGTATTCAGACCCCCTTACATTTTTCACTCTTTGTTATATTGCAGCCATTTGCTAAAATCATTTAAACTATAATAACCCTGCTGAGAAGCAACATCCAGTTATCATAGATTTGAGATTTGTGCACATTTAATGTCTGAAACACAAGTAGGGCTGCGGAAATACTGAAAATCAGTATTAAAGGTGATATTGCTTTTATAGATCAAATCTATAAAGAATGCAGTATTGAGTAGTTTTTTTTTGCTTTTTCAAAATGTATACAAAATATTTTTTTCTTTGCTAGCATAATTTTTGTCCCTTTTGACAATTGAATTACTTTGAATTTCATTTATTTTATAGTTTTAGAGTTGGACTGTTTTATTATTGATATTATTAATATAACATTATATGATTATTAATATAATATTATAAAAATTAATAAGTATAATACTAGTTGGGGATCTCATATGAACTTTTTACCATTTGATTTATAGTTAAAACTTAACCCTCAATAAGCTTGTTGTAACAACAACAAAAAAAACTATAAATTCATATGAAATCACACAAAATTTAAAAATTCTTACAAATTGCCATGATACTCTACAGTCAGACTGCAGAAGCGGTAGTTTCTGTTTACGTCTGTGTTTGTGTGTAGACTACGGACAGACTACAGTCTTCTTTGAAAGATATTGTGTTTGTCAAGTTTATGTACCGCTCAGGAGATGACTTTACTTTCTGGAAAACAGCTGATCAACTGTGGAAAAAGCAATTGACAATACCATCTGTTAGAGAGGAAAGTTTCTCAGGAATCTGGTATGTGTTTGTTAAATTCCCGATTAATAGCACACTTTCAGCTGCAGCTGCTGTTTGGTTCAGTCATTCTTTCGTTCGGTTTGCACTTTTTTTGTGTGTATGTGCATTGTTTTCCACATAAATGACTTGCGGCTAGTTTGTTTCTTAACAGCTCTAGTACGTCTTGATGCGGCAATAAAACATTTGTAGCCATGCTAAACCACCAAGCCTTGTTTCTTTCCCTCCTCACTAGAGCGTGAAACAGAATTTGTAGGGTTTACCGACTGATTAAAAACAAGTGCACTCCTTTCATTATACTTCTTGGTTAAAAGCCCCCTAAAGTAAGTGTATTTAATAGTTTTCCAGTCCAAATGCAGGATATTAAAACAATATGGACCAGCCAAATGCTTATATTTATTCAGGAAAATTAGGAAATCCTTAAGAGTTCAGTTGCTACAGCGAAACTGTATTTTTAATCATTTACTGTAATTTTAATAGTTTCATATAGTCACAGTGAATAATGGACGTCAGATTTCACTGAATGTATTGTTATGGCACTTTGCTATTACAAGGAACATGAGAACACTAAATAACGGTCTGCAGAAGAAAGTTCTAACGCTGCAGTATGTTACAGCATTCGCAGTGATATCATGTTTTCTTCAGGAAGGAAACGGAGGCTGTTAGATGTTTCAGTGATTAGTGATCCATCCCTCATCTGGCCTGGCACGTGTGCAGGGGAAGTTCGGTGCTTTTGCATCACTTTTGCATGGATGTGCTGGTTTTTAGATGTGTGAGAGCGAGGAGAAATCGCTCACACACACACACACACACACACACACACACACACACACACACACACACACACACACACACACACGCACACAGATGCAGCGCTTCAGCACGTTACATTGCTGTGTAGTGAGGCAATGAAAGACAAGATCCCTCTCAGTCAGGTTTCAGAGCGACAGTTCATTCATAAGTTTAAAAGTAGGCGGATTTGAGACGCCCTAAGAGGACAAGAAAATAAGTAATTACGTATTTCATGAGCAAGATGTTTTTTTTTTTGTATTGTTCTGATTGACTCATCTGCATATCTAAAATCCTTGAAAGAATTGTAACTGTTGTCATGGTATTAATGGATGTTTGCCGTTTTTACACATAAACAAATGGAATAGACAACATTTTTAAAGTTAAGAATGCTCAATCAACGTAAACTCAGCACACCTGAAACGAGGATAGGTGCATGGGAACAAAAAGTTGAATCAAAAATAAGTAATGAACTCGCACACTTCTTAAAGTTAAGAATGCTCAATCAACGTAAACTCAGCACACCTGAAACGAGGATAGGTGCATGGGAACAAAAAGTTGAATCAAAAATAAGTAATGAACTCGCACACTTCTTAAAGTTAAGAATGCAAAAGACAAACATTGAAACCCATGGACAAAACAGACTTTTTATTTATTTATTTTTTAAATATCTTTTAATCATTTACTCTTTAAAATTAAAATGGTGTTTAAAAAATTTTTGGGATTAAAAAAAAATTATAGTCATACAGGCTAGTCTTTTTTTTTTGGTTTAACTATCCCAGAGTTTCCTATTTTTTTGTTTGTTTGTTTTTTGTATTTACATTTGGATTATTTTTATTTCAAAATGTTATATATATGCTATTTACAATGGTGTGGTAATAATTTTCACTCAAAAATTGCAGGTAAATTTCACAGTTAATTGTTAAGAAACAGCAAGTGACACGCTGAGTTAAATGTGGAATTTTTAAGTAGAAAGACTGAAATTGCATTTTCTCATAAAAAGTCCTCCAATAATTTTTTCAATATTTTTTACAGAATGTGTGTGTAACTATTCACACACACACACACACACACACACACACATATATATATATATATATAAATATATATATATATATATGCGATATGACATTTCATTTAATATGAAAATGTCTCATATTGCTGCTGCTGAGACATTCAGACACAAATACTTTACTGCTAATAGAAATAGTTACTTTTAAAGGTGTTTGTAAAGGTTAATTCTTTACAACTATAATTCTTCAATTTCAAATGTTTAAATCGCTAAGCTTTTGTCAGAATGTTGACTCTCAGCACTTACAGGGATGGAGCTGGTGAGAAGCAGCAATTACTGTGAACCGAGCCTGTGAAACGTGTAAATAAACACAGTGCTGCTCTTCACTATGAAACATGCAGTGCAACAGACTGTATACTTCACTAATTCAATTGCAGTGTTTAATTTCCCAATCACGATTTGCAATTACAGTGCCTTGCGATTAAAATAAAAAAACTAAAATGATTCCATTGCATAAGTATTCATACCCTTATCTGGGACAGTTGAAATTTAGCTAAGGAGCATTCATTTTGCTCGTAGATATTACTACACTTCAAGTGAAGTTAACCACACATGAAAAATTATTGCATTAGTATGACTCACCTTTCATAGAATTTGCCATAAATGATTCCCATTTCAGTGGATCTCAGATACAAGTGCCATAAGCGCCGTGTTTGTGCAAAAGCAGCAACAACACTTTGTAGAATGTAACATTTTTTAAACTTTTTTTTGCTCATACTTTTTCATCTAACTCTTTGGTGCTATACACTTCATCATCAAATCATGCTATTACTTCTCCAAGCAGACGGACTAAACTAAACTAAACTAAAAAAAAAAAAAGATTAAATATTTTAATATATAATAATGTATATATTGAAATAAAATATCAATATATTAAAATTGTTAGAATTGTTTATAATAAATGTATTTAGTACATTAAGTGTAATTGTAATTAGTATATACAGTATATGTGTGTGTTAATTTGAACTTAATACATTAATATTCTTAATATACTATATAATTAAATGAATGACTTAACCCTTTAACTGTCACCTGTCCCCTCTGTGAGACGCCTAAGTTTACTTCACTATATTACAATTAAATCCTAATTTAATAATGACAAACTATATATCGTTGGGAAGGTCTAAGACTCTTAAATAGATATTTTACCAATGTTTTTGTTAAAAATTATGTAGGAAAAGTAATAGATTAATTTTTGACAAGAGTGCACCTCAAAAATCTACATCATAACTGACCTGAGTTCTGACCTTTGTCAAAAAAAAGTCCTCTTTGTTGCCTCTTTCTCTATCACACTTTAGAAATCATCAGAAATTATACAAACCCAATTCCAAAAAAGTCAGGACACTGTACAAATTGTGAGTAAAAAAGGAATGGAATAATTTACAAATCTCATAAACTTATATTTTATTCACAATAGAATATAGATAACATATCAAATGTTGAAAGTGAGACATTTTGAAATGTCATGCCAAATATTGGCTCATTTTGGATTTCATGAGAGCTACACATTCCAAAAAAGTTGGGACAGGTAGCAATAAGAGGCCGGAAAAGTTAAATGTACATACAAGGAACAGCTGGAGGACCAATTTGCAACTTATTAGGTCAATTGGCAACATGATTGGGTATAAAAAGAGCCTCTCAGAGTGGCAGTGTCTCTCAAGGCGCGTTTCCATTACCCTTCAAATTGCGCGAATTGAAATTGCGAATTGAAAATACGCCTAAAGGAAATGTGTCAATTTCGCAAAAACTCCCATATATCGCAAAAAAGTTTTTACGCTCGCATGAGGTGGTTTTTCAGGCAATGCGAAAAAGGAATAATTCGCAAAACTGCAATGGAAACGGCTTTTTCGCATTTACAAGTCACATGGCGTATGTAAAAAGTCATATGATCATTCTTCAATGTACTATAACCTCCAAGAAACACTTCATAAGTGTCCGCGCTCCGGTATAAGGGGCTTTCCCTACCATTAATGGTTAGACAATTTACACTGCACACGTCTGCGGTGCAGTGTGGCTCTGATACGGTCACTGAAGCTTACTGCGGCCACTCAGTGCTTGTGTTTATATTTTTATACAGGCTATGGTATATTCCAGCCATGCCACGCATGTTTCTGAAGCGGCTCTCTTTGCAGCTTCTGTAAAGATACACGCAATAGCCTCCTTTGAATAAATATAGCCACAATCCCGCCAAAATCCGTTGCCATGACTTATCGCGAGAGGCAAAAGGTTACGTTATAGTCGCATAACATTGGTTAATGGAAACGCCGTCATTTCGCAATACTTTTTTATCGACATTTATAAAATATCGCCAAAGTTTTGCTTCCACATCATTGCATTCTGTTTTTATTCACAATTTGTACAGTGTCCCAACTTTTTTGGAATCAGGTTTGTATATCAATTGAAAACTTTAAATCTCAAAATTCATAATTTGAAACCCATTTTAAAATCAAACATTGCATTACCATGAAAATAGCACATCAATATCATGTTACAAAATGTTTTCGTTCATGAATTATAAAAATGTAAGTTTGGATCGTGCACTTTCATGTCTATGTTCAAAAATGTGAGTGACAGAAAGTATAAGTATAATATGTTTTTAGGTAGAATATATATATATATATATGTATATATATATTAATTACTTTATATTTAAATGATACTTTTAAGAATATATAAATATAAAATATATATTTAATGTTAATTACGTAAAGCATAACTAAAATATATTAAGTCATTAACATTAACATTTATATACTCATATATTAATACAGTTAATGAAAGTATTAGAGTATATTAAGTATAATTTTATATATAAGTATAATTTTATATATAAATCTATAATATAGAAATGTATTAATTTGTAAGACTTTCAGTTCATTCACTACCATGAAGATTCATTTATTAAGTTGTTCACTGTTTATTCGAAATACATTATCAAATGTTAATATATATATAATATGTTAAAAACATATTTATATATGTAGAAATGTATTTATAAACGCTGTTAGTGAAGTGAGTAATTATTTAGTGTCTTTTTTCTATTGCATTAGTTGTAGATAAGGATGATGTGTTTGTACATGTACGTGTGCAATAATATGCATGTTCTTTCCTGATGTATGATGTGAGTGGAGCAGGCATGTGCGTGGGAGAGTATTGCTCTTGACAGTCATGTTTTCAATGAGCCGCTGTTCTGCAGGACCGAGAGTAGTGTGCTTACAGCCAGAGCCCTGCACCTGTGCTCATACAGAGAGACAGGCAGGACCCTTGCTCCTTCTGGACACATAATGACAACAGTGACCTCATCCCTCATGACATCATGGGAGAACCGCAGCACACAGCCAGCCCACTGCATATATGAGACCACCTCTGCTTGTGCAATTATTATAAGACCACCGAATCCTCAAAGCACTTGCTGAACTGAGCATTATATGGAATCTCTGCACATGCTTTCCATTTTCATGAGCAAATGAATGCATTAAAAACCCATTCTGAGGGACACAGCCAAGAGATAAGGTCAATTTTATCCCGCCAAGCACAATTAAATGAGATATTGTTTTCATTGCTAATCTCCATAACCGTGTGAAGAAAGCATTAGCATACTCATATGGCTAAATATGAGCTTAAAGGACAGGCGATAAAGATCTCTCAGATTTCATTATCGTCCACCAAACCTTCTCCCTAGATGCTCGTTTTGTTCTTCTGAACTGCAAATGAGCATAATAAGCATTTCTGCTAGAGAGATGGAGAATCTACAGCTGAGATGGATAATGTGTCTCAGAGGAAAGGTTATTGTGATCTTGGCTCACATTGTGATTAAGGCCAGAATGGTTGTGTAAAGAAGGTTAGTTTTGTTCAGTCTTTGGCTATAAAGCTGATATTGGTCACTTTTGTTTAGGCACTGAATTAGTCTGTCCTGGTGCCTGAGTGGTTTGATAGAACTGAAATTGGAATAAATTTGCATTGAAAATATTCATTTTGTAAAAAAATAAGGTACTTTTCTGCTTGAAGAGAGTGGACTGTGTGAAGATATAATGTAGATTTTGCAGGCTAAAAGACTTTTTAAAATCTTTAAGAGTATTTCTGTGCCACATACACTCCTTCCGGGTTTCGGAAAGGTTTTTTTCGAACATGACTCTTCATGACGTCATGAAGGGTGGAATTCCTTGTATGGGCACTTCTCCCGGAAGAGCGCACACTCAGCAACCAGAGCAAGAGCAGCCCATCAACGTGCTTCATTCGGGTTACAGAAGTCGTCAGCAGCGCTGCACAGGACTTGCTTGAGAAGGATTTGTCATTTTGTTTTTAGACCATGAAATCAACAATGTCATCAAAGAAGTGTGTTTTTGGTTGAGAGGGAAAGATAACCTTGTTCAGCTTCCCAAAGAACACAGTATTAAAGGGATAGTTCACCCAAAAATGAAAATTTTATGTTTATCTGCATCCAGGGCATCCAAGATGTAGGTGACATTGTTTCTTCAGTAGAACACAAACGAAGATTTTTACGGCGGATCACGGACTTAAATGGACCATTGACACGTCTAATTGAGATTGTAGATAGAGTGTCAATGGTCCATTTGAGAGATAGGTGGCGGTAATGCACATAATTCTGTGATCCGCCGTAAAGCAATAAGAAGAAGAAGATGCGTCTGAGAACGCGCTCAGGACAGTTCGGACATTCCGGTGAATCAGAGGTAAAAAGCGATATAAATACTGTTCAGTTTCTCGCACAGACCGATCGTTTAGTGTCTTTACACATCAATGCATCGTCACAAGCCACAGGGTTTAATTTGGTTTTGTTTGTGTATGTTTTTTTGATTCTCAAAGCCGAGATTCTCATTCACCTCCATTATATGACTGACAGACTGCAACGGTTTGAGTTAAAAATGTTTTGTTTGTGTTTTACTGAAGAAACAAAGTCACCTACATCTTGGATGCCCTGGGGGTAAGAAGATAAACATCATATTTTCATTTTTGGGTGAACTGTCCCTTTAAGGGAACAGTGGATGCAGTTTGTTTCTCCGGGGCAGCAAAGGAGTTGTGCAAGTGTATTTGTTTGTTCCCGGCATTTCGGTGATGAATGTTTTATAAACAAATTAAAATTTAAGTCAATAAAGTTTTTATTCCTATTTTATTTATGTCTATGTCACAGCTTGCAGACAATCACTACTCAAAAGCATTGCGTGCTCATGACTCTTTAGCGGTACAGCTGTTTCTGTCTTTTATAAATCTGATAAAAAAAACTTTTAATTTTAAAACATCTAAAGGGTAATTTTATTCCACAAAGTCATTTGATTTTGTTTTATATATTTTTATCTTTATATATTTTATTTTATTGTTATATATTTATTTTTTGATGGTTATTTTATGGTCATTTTTTTTCACCAAGATCATTGTATTTTGTTATTTTATTTTTACTTTTACTTTATATATTTTTCACCAAGTTTAGTTTTGTGTTTTATTGTTGTTTTGTTTTGTTTTGTTTTCTTTTCTTTTCTTTCAAAAAGTCCAAAAAGACTAAAAGGTCCCTTTATTCACCATGGTTATTTTATTTTATTTTATTTTTGTATGTTTCTGAGTCATTACACATGTGGAATGTAGTGCACAAATTGGATGGGCTTTTAATGCAGAAACAACAACATTCATATCAAAAAGACCAAAAGGTCACTTATTTTATTTTATCTTATTTTATAAAAAAATACCTTTTAATATGTTTCTCAGCTATTGCACAGTCAGAATATACTTCACAAATGGGATGGACTACTTTTATGCTTTATAAATAGTTTTATAATATTAATGCCATTTGTGAAGCCTAATGCTTTCCATTTCCATTGAATGCTCTCAAAAGAGCAGCTTAGAGATTCTGCCCAAAAGAAAAACAAAAATCTGTCTTTTGTAGACAGAATTTACATTTTGATGACATGATGGTGCATAATTGAAGACAAAATTTTCATTTAACCCTCTAAAATTTATCTTTGGATAAAGTAATGAAATCCAATGGACCATTGACACGTCTAATTGAGATTGTAGATAGAGTGTCAATGGTCCATTTGAGAGATAGGTGGCGGTAATGCACATAATTCTGTGATCCGCCGTAAAGCAATAAGAAGAAGAAGATGCGTCTGAGAACGCGCTCAGGACAGTTCGGACATTCCGGTGAATCAGAGGTAAAAAGCGATATAAATACTGTTCAGTTTCTCGCACAGACCGATCGTTTAGTGTCTTTACACATCAATGCATCGTCACGAGCCACAGGGTTTAATTTGGTTTTGTTTGTGTATGTTTTTTTGATTCTCAAAGCCGAGATTCTCATTCACCTCCATTATATGACTGACAGACTGCAACGGTTTGAGTTAAAAATGTTTTGTTTGTGTTTTACTGAAGAAACAAAGTCACCTACATCTTGGATGCCCTGGGGGTAAGAAGATAAACATCATATTTTCATTTTTGGGTGAACTGTCCCTTTAAGGGAACAGTGGATGCAGTTTGTTTCTCCGGGGCAGCAAAGGAGTTGTGCAAGTGTATTTGTTTGTTCCCGGCATTTCGGTGATGAATGTTTTATAAACAAATTAAAATTTAAGTCAATAAAGTTTTTATTCCTATTTTATTTATGTCTATGTCACAGCTTGCAGACAATCACTACTCAAAAGCATTGCGTGCTCATGACTCTTTAGCGGTACAGCTGTTTCTGTCTTTTATAAATCTGATAAAAAAAACTTTTAATTTTAAAACATCTAAAGGGTAATTTTATTCCACAAAGTCATTTGATTTTGTTTTATATATTTTTATCTTTATATATTTTATTTTATTGTTATATATTTATTTTTTGATGGTTATTTTATGGTCATTTTTTTTCACCAAGATCATTGTATTTTGTTATTTTATTTTTACTTTTACTTTATATATTTTTCACCAAGTTTAGTTTTGTGTTTTATTGTTGTTTTGTTTTGTTTTGTTTTCTTTTCTTTCAAAAAGTCCAAAAAGACTAAAAGGTCCCTTTATTCACCATGGTTATTTTATTTTATTTTATTTTTGTATGTTTCTGAGTCATTACACATGTGGAATGTAGTGCACAAATTGGATGGGCTTTTAATGCAGAAACAACAACATTCATATCAAAAAGACCAAAAGGTCACTTATTTTATTTTATCTTATTTTATAAAAAAATACCTTTTAATACGTTTCTCAGCTATTGCACAGTCAGAATATACTTCACAAATGGGATGGACTACTTTTATGCTTTATAAATAGTTTTATAATATTAATGCCATTTGTGAAGCCTAATGCTTTCCATTTCCATTGAATGCTCTCAAAAGAACAGCTTAGAGATTCTGCCCAAAAGAAAAACAAAAATCTGTCTTTTGTAGACAGAATTTACATTTTGATGACATGATGGTGCATAATTGAAGACAAAATTTTCATTTAACCCTCTAAAATTTATCTTTGGATAAAGTAATGAAATCCTCCAAAGCGAGGTAAATATCAAGTCTGAATGTCGTTTGAATACAGTACAAGTCTGATGTTTTGGTTTTGCAGAATAAAATTCACTAGCTGTGACGTCTCTTGATGAGCATGTTGCCAGAGCACACAGTGTACCTAAATTCTGAAAAAATGCTGGAAAGATTTTAATTATCAAAGCGCACTGGATGTCTATGTGGGCAGCTTGTCCCTTTTCGTTTACATAAATTGGCGGCAAGAACCTGAACATTTCTCATGAATGACGTAATGTAGATCATGTTAGGTGGGCCTTCATTTGACATAATTAAAAACATACATGTGAAATACGAGTGCTAGATGTTTAATCGTTGTGTTTGTTTAATAACGACAGTAAATGATGGTGCAGTATTACATATGAAATCATCAGTCTGTTTAAACTTCGCAATGACATAATTGGGACCATAACCTGTGGAGAACTAAAACAACACATGATATACCTTTTTTTTCTAAACACATGTAACTGATGTGGTGAGTAATGAGTGAGAAGTTTGGCTGCGTTGTGAGAGAGCTGGAGACAGGTGTTTAGCTGACCTCCAGCATACGTCTGTCAGACATTAGCTGCTTCTCTCGCGTTCTTCTTCTATATAAACTCCCTCTCCACCTAGTCTGAGTGCTGAAGCACTGGGGAAACCATTGGGCATTGGGAAGGCCAGCCCTGTTCAGGCACGAGTCCCACCTTCCAGCTCAGAGATTACTGGCCTCTTTCTCTCTGCATTCCTCTTGTGCTCTCGCTTTTTATAACATGGTCAAAGAAGAGCCAGTGAGTTAGATCATCTAATGGAGGAGAGCTGGTGGAGCTCTGCAGTGCATTGTGGGTGATGATATTAGGAGTGAGTCATGTCTCAGAAATGGTCAGAGAATCCAAATGGTTTAGTCATCTGCAAATCAATCAAATCTGTCACATGAATGCTTATCTCAGGTCATCTTAAGAAGATACGCTGTAAACGGTAAAAATGTGCAGTTGTTACCTTAAGGGTCTATTTCTTCTTCATCTGTCTGCATGAAATCACTTGACGAGGCTGTGTTGACGTTTTCTATTGAAAGCGATAGTCAGTTTTGTTTTAGTACCCAATGTCTCTATAGAGAGCATATAGAGAGGACAAAAATCTGTGAACTGCAGGATGAGTCAAAAGTTTTTGGACAAAAGTATTGGGACTCACCTCTTAATAATTGAATTCTGGTGTATAAAATCAAGCACCTAGCCATGCAGTCTGCATTTACAAATATTTGTGTAAAAAAAAGGGTCATTCTGAAGAGCTCAGTGAATACAAGCATGGTACTGTGATCGGATGCCACCTTTGCAATAAGTCATTTTGTGAAATTTCATCCCTGCTAGATGTTCCACGGTCAACTGTAAGTGGTATTATTGGAAACTGGAAGCAAAGCATTTAAGAACAGCAGCAACTTAGCCACAAAGTCACAGAGTGGGGTCACCGAGTGCTGAGGTGTATGCGTAAACGTTTCCAACGCTCTACTGATTCCATAGCTAAAGAGTTCCAAACTTCCACTGGCATTAATATCAGCACAAAACCTGTGCGGCTAGAGCTTAATGGAATAGGTTTCCATGGCCGAGTAGCTGCATGCAAGCTTCACATCACCAAGTACAATGGACAATACTACTGGACTCTGGAGCAGTGGAAACCTGTTCTGTGGAATGATGAATTCACTCTTCTCTGATTGGCAGTCTGATGGACGAGTCTGGGTTTGGCGGATGCCATGAGAACATTACCTGCCTGATAGTATTGTGCCAACTATATAGTTTGACAGGGCAAATTTGGACAATGCTATGCTTCCAGCTTTGTGGGATCAGTTTGACGAAGGTCTTTTTCTATTTCAGCATGACTGTGCCCCATTGCATAAAGCAATGTCTATACATGGTTGGATGGTTTTGGTGTAGTAGAACTTGACTGCAAAAAAGCCCTGACCTCAAAACCATTGAACACCTTTTGGATGAACTAGAACAAAGAATGGGAGATAGGCCTTCTCATTCAACATCAGTTGCTGACCTCACAAATGCTCTGCTGGATGAATAGTCGAAAATTCCCATATACTCCAGACCCTTGTGGAAAGCTGTTGCAGCTGTAAAGGGGGACCGACTCCATATCAGTGTCTATGTATTTAGAATGCAATGTCATTAAAGTCCCTGTTGGTGTAATGGTCAGGTGTCACAATAGTTTTGTCCATGTAGTGTATATATGTGCTTATTTATGAATTTAAATATAAAGATATAAAGACTTAAAATGTACAACACTTATGCATAAAAAAAGAAAAGAATTAAGGTTATAAAGTTTCTATATAGTGTAAATTCTGGTAAATTACGGGGACAAATTCAGTTTACCTGAATTCACACTGCATTTATTTAGTTCAACCACAACATGGACTAAAAGCCTCAAAACTGAAAATTTCATTAGGTCTTTAAAAGATGACATTCAGTGGTGTAACCTAATGCTGTCAGGATGCTTCAGTTAATTTAAATAACTTAAATGACTTTAATAAATCTGTTAATTTAGACGTTAACTACATCAAGTGCATTTTTGGTTGCCTGGCCAGGTTTTGACAGTGTATAGCAGGGCCATGCAGAGACCTTTGGAGGGGCAGATGCTCAAAGTTTAAAAGGGGCACATGGAACAGGGCTGTGCTCAAAATATCAATATAAAAATATACTGTGACACATTCCTTGCTGATACGCATAACGATATCAATACTTCTGTACTGATACAGCAACAAATGCCGTGACACAATTTTGAAAAAGAAACACAGAACAGAAAAGTCCATTTTAAGTTTAAATGTTGAAGAATTTTTTCTTTGCACCTCTTAATATCTCTGGAATTAGAAACTGAATTGTATTATTGATATTATTATTATTATTATTATTGTTGTTGTTGTTATATTAATATTATTGAGTTTACAAGGTTTTGCTATTGTGTTGCTGTTGTAGAAAAAATTATAATATTTAAAGTCTGTTGTAGAAAAAAAACTTCATATTTAAAGTCAAAGTCTTATTTAAAATAGAATTCTATTCTAATCCTGTTCTGAATGTATTCAGTTTTTGAATGATAATAAAAACAGGATTGATAAGTATAATTCAGAGGATGAGATAATCCATATAAGCCTGTTTTACCAGTGTTGTGATAATTATTTTTAAGGCACTCTTTGTTTTTTAAATAAATACTGTAAAAATAGTAGTTCAAAGTACGAATAGTTTTTAATCAGATAACCTAAAAAGGACAAGACCCCTTGATGCCTATTAAACTTTTCTCAATCAAACAGCAAGAACAAAAGAGAACAGGCACCTTTGTTTATATTGTTGTTTGTAGGACTACATTAGCTGCATTTTTTATATTTAATTAATATTTAATTTTATTAAAATGTAAATTTTTCCCCCACACTTTTTTCGGGCAGGTGTGTTCACATAGAGGTTTTCATGGGCCAGTGTAAATAGATCTAGATTTAAATTCAAAGTGACAGGATAGTCAATGCATGACCTGATGTTTTATTCATAGCCAAAATGAGGTGATGTGAAAGGCCATCATGTGGATTATTTTATTTACGTCTAAATTATTATTCATTAATTTTACTAATAGTTAGATTGGGCAGACCTTCACAAAGGGGTGTTTAATTACAAAAAAAAATAAAAAATTGCCTTGACAAAAAGGCACTTTGGGCATCAAGGGGAAAAGTGGCAGGCGCCTGCTGTATCAAGTCGTCTGATCCAGTTTGCAGTCATCATGATAAATGTTGTAGAACTATAAATACTGATGTAATTGCTAAGAAAATTATAGAGTTAGATTTATCTGTACTGTTTAAATGTCTACAACAAACACTCATTTGTTACGCCATTAGCAGTGATATTGTGATTGTTTAGTTTTACTCAAGGGCTCTTAGCATAATTGAGTGACACTAATGGCCCATACGACCTCTCTCATTCCCAAAGTCCTGTGTAGTTTAACAGTTTGCCAACTGCTTTTAAATGCTCTTATCAGCTTACATGATCAAAACAAGAACTGAGTACTCAAACCTTTGTAAGTTCCCTTCAAGTGAAGTGGATTGAGTAAAGGAAAAAAGCCAAATTGTTACTTTTAAGCAAGTATTTGGAGCCAAAATAGTTGAATTGCTGTGTCATAGGTTATAAAGACAATTATTCTTGAATTGTTCAGAAGAGACATGCAAGTCACGAGAGGCATATTGTAGGACCTACAGCAACAGACATTAACCAATGCACATGATAAACCAAGTTTTTTTGTATTTATAACATAGTTCATGACTCAGAGGACTCATCTGGTTCCTGTGGTCTCGGCCACCGGGACAAAACCACAGGAACCAGATGAGTTCTCTGCACAATGTGACTTTTCTGCAGCCTGGAATTGAACTTCTGGTTTCGTCTGGCCAGAGGAGAACTGGCCCCCCGACTGAACCTGCTTTCTCCCAAGGTTTTTTCTCCATTCTGCCACTGATGGAGTTTTGGTTCCTTGCCGCTGTCGCCTCTGGCTTGCTTAGTTGGGGACACTTAATTTCCATGAACTGATTGAACTGATGAACTGCCTTTAACTGAAAATTTAGTGTTTACTATTGTCATTTTGCATTAATGACACTCTATTTTCCTAATTAATACTGTTGCTTTGACACAATCTGTATTGTTAAAAGCGCTAAATAAATAAAAGTGACTTGACTTGACTTGACTATTGCATGACTGTTACAGGCAATTTCTTACCACAGTGACTTCACAAAAGTAAAATAACTTTAATTATATAATTAAGAAATCTGTGTTGGCTTTGATTTAGTTTACATTGAGAATGTGGTCTGAAACCCCAAAATAATGTTTGGCTGTATCGCATCATTCCTGTGCACACTAATATTCTTGTTTGACTTAAAACTTCGAAAAATAATTTTTTGCATCATTTCTATCTCTGATCCCTCATTTATGGTTCACTAAGCAAAGCAATTTCTCTCGGCTGTTCCTATTTTGTGGTATAACTGTCAACAGAGCATTGCTCTTTCCATTGCGTTTGGTTAGATATCTCCCTCTTTGTATGCAATCGGTCACTTCCAAAATACAGATATGATATTGTGTATTTTGACAGAACATTTATTAATATTTCCTGCTCTGAAAGGCTGAAATGATATATGTTTGCATTAGAAGACAATTCACAGTGTAGTAGCAAAGATAAATCTTCAATAAATATGAAGTAGTACACCTTGGTTTTAAGCAATAGGTCACCCAAAAAGTAAAATTTGATCAATTTATTCACCCTCAGGCTATCGAAAATGTAGACAAGTTTGTCTCTTCATCAGAATCAAAGAAATTTAACATTACATCTCTTTTCTCACCAATAGACACTCTGCAGTGAATGGGTGCCATCAAAATGAGAGTCCAAACAGCTAATAAAAACATCACAATAATCCACAACTTTGACTCCAGGTCGTAAATTAATGTATTGTGAGGTAACAAGCTGTAAATTCCAGCTAAAATATGCGTCTTCTATCCATAATGTTGCTTTCTCCAGTGAAAAAGTCTTGTCTGTTTGTCTGAATCAGGAGAAAAATATGCACAGATCAAAGACTGTTTACAAGCGAAAACAGTCCTTATCAGTCCCAAACAAATATGTCAAAATTACAAACGCAGCTTTTCACTTCACAAGACGTGAACTGATGGACTGGAGTCGTGTGGATTACTTGTGGATTATTGTGATGTTTTTATCAGCTGTTTGGGCTCTTATTCTGACGGCACCCATTCACTGCAGAGGATCGATTGGTGAGCAAGTGAAGTAATGCTAAATTACTTCACACACCCTCTGCTCGAACGCAGGTCAGTGTTACACACACCCAGACCCCGCCTCGGACCGGCTACGAGACGCCCGAGCCGGGTCCCTGCGTTCTTCCGCGCTGCCCCACTGCGGGTATGCTTGTAGTTCCGTTGATGCCACTTGCGCGGTGTCTGGGAGCCTGGCTAGAGGTAGAGGTAGCTAGAGGAGCTACCCAGCCCGTCTCGATGGCTCCTTCGAACCGTCAGGCTCGGCTATGAGATTCAGTTCACCCGGCACCCTCCCAAGTTCAGGGGCGTCCACTTTACTTCAGTGAAAGCAGCAGATGCCCCTGTCTTGTGTGCAGAAATCGCAGTCCTGCTGGCGAAGGACGCGATAGAGCCGGTTCCTCCAGCCGATATGAGGACGGGGTTTTACAGCCCTTACTTCATTGTACCCAAGAAAGGCAGTGGGTTGAGACCCATCTTGGATCTGCGCGTCTTGAACCGGGCCCTTCACAGGCTCCCGTTCAAGATGCTCACACAGAAGTGCATCTTCAGGTGTATCCGTCCCCAAGATTGGTTCGCAGCGATCGACCTGAAGGACGCGTACTTCCATGTGTCGATCCTTCCGCGCCACAGGCCATTCCTGCGGTTTGCGTTCAAGTGGCAGGCATATCAGTACAAGGTCCTGCCCTTCGGGCTGTCCCTGTCGCCCCGTGTCTTCACGAAAGTTGCGGAGGCAGCCCTTGTTCCCATGAGAGAACAGGGCATTCGCATTCTCAACTACCTCGACGATTGGCTCATACTCGCTCAGTCTCAGGAACGGCGGCAGTCATGCCGCTGGGGCTGCTCCATATGAGACCGCTTCAGCACTGGCTCCATGGCCGAGTCCCGAGGTGGGCGTGGCAACACGGCACTTACCTGGTCCAAGTTACCGGGTCCTGCCGCCAAACCTTCACCCCTTGGTTAGACCTTGCGTTTCTCCGGGCAGTAGTGCCCCTAGAGCAGGTCTCCAGGCATGCTGTGGTTTACACGGATGCCTCAACCATCGGCTGGGGGTCCATGTACACGAGAAGACCCCCGAAGATGCCTGATCAGAGTCTTGCTGTCCTTTTTGCAGCAAGGGTTGGAGCGAAGGCTGTCTCCCTACACACTCAAAGTCTATGTCGCTGCAATCGCTGCTAACCAAGACCCCGTAGAAGGGAAGTCGCTGGGGAAGCATGACCTGGTCGTCAGGTTCCTTAAGGGGGCGAGAAGGCTAAATCCTCGACGGCCGCCCTCTATACCCTATTGGGACCTGACTGTAGTGCTCACAGCACTACTGCAGGGCCCATTCGAGCCTTTGCAGACTGTCAAGCTGAAATTTCTTTCAATGAAGACTTTGCTCCTGCTGGCATTGGCCTCCATCAAGAGGGTAGGGGACCTGCACGCATTTTCGGTCAACGATTCGTGCCTAGAGTTCGGGCCGGCTGACTCCCAGGTAACCCTGAGGCCCCGACCCGGCTATGTGCCCAAGGTTCCCGCTACGCCCTTCAGGGATCAGGTGGTGAACCTCCAAGCTGTGCCCTCGGAGGAGGCAGACCCAGCCCTAGCTTTGCTCAGTCCCGTCTGAGCCTTAAGGTGTACGTAGACCGGACACAAAGCTTCAGGACCTCAGACCAGCTCTTTGTCTGTCACGGAGGCCGGCAGAAGGAGAATGCCGTCTCTAAGCAGAGGATGGCCCACTGGATAGTGGACGCTATCACCCTGGCGTATCAGGCACAGGGTGTGCCCTGACCATTCAGGTTATGAGCTCATTCAACTAGAAGTGTTGCATCCTCCTGGGCGCTGGCTCGTGGCGCCTCGCTGGCAGATATCAATCTAGAGCTGCGGGCTGGGTGACCCCTAACACTTTCGCTAGATTCTATAGCCTTCGTGTGGAGCCGTTATCCTCCTGTGTTCTCACCTCAAACGGGTAGAAGCACTGAGAGGCCCTGTTGAGCTCCTCCATCCCCTTGGCAGCCAGACGTGGTGGAGCGTCCGGCGCCAGGCCTTCACTCGTTGAATCCTCGAGAACCGGTAGAAGGCTGGGTTCCATATGTAAGACCTAAGTGGATCCCATATGTGTAAAGTCCACGGTATAGCCTCGAGCCCGTGTTTCCCCGGCAGACTTCTGCCATTCCAAGAGGGTTACAATCACCTCCAGTCTTCCATATGCACCTAAAGAATGTTCATACGTGTATTTGCTTCCGAAAACCTCCTTCGGGAAGGTTGGAGCTTCCGTAACGTCCCTGTCCCAAGTAGAATGGGTACGTTTTCCCAGTGTTATCCAGTCTTACTCATTGGGCAGTGCCATAGCAGCAGTAGCTGGTCCTCTTGTGCAA
>NW_015505412.1:2059537-2059861 GCF_001515645.1 Sinocyclocheilus grahami
CAAAAAGTAGGGGAGCAGGTGGCTACCACGGGACACTGGAAGGGGCAGTACCTGTGGCCCTTTGTTAGGGATCCCAATTCGTCTGTCATCCGACCTGGCGTCGAGAGTGACCAACTGAAAGGGAACATCTCGGTTACGTATGGTAACCCTCGTTCACTGAAGGAGGGAACGGAGACGTCACATCCCGTCACCACAGCTCCTGTACCACCGCTGTGCAGCCGGGTCACCGGCTCGGCTCCTCAGCGAAAACCTGAATATGCGCTGCATCTGCTGCCTACTTATACTCACGCTGTGATCAGCGGCAGCTGGATGCAATAATCGCAT